>NW_015630031.1:42448-55224 GCF_001515625.1 Sinocyclocheilus rhinocerous
ACAAAATGTGCAGTGCTGGGGGGCGCCCAGGACCAGGGTTGAGAAACACTGATCTAAATATTCTTAAAAATTAAAAGTTTGTTGCCATTTGTAAGTGTGTAGGCCTTCTTGCATTATTATGCTGTTACATTATGATTATATATTCAGTCTTTAAAATGACAATAATATCGCTTATCGCAATTATTTCTGGGGCAATATATCGCACAACAAAAAGCTGTTATCGTGACAGGCCTAGTCTTATGTCATGATTTGTTTTGTCCTTTTTAGTTGTTTTTCTCAATGTTCTTTCTCAGATATAAAAGTCTTAATTTGCATTGTAACATTAATGAATTTACTCTAGCACAGTAGATATTAGTAAAGCAATATTGTAATGAGCTAAAAAAAAAAAATATGTGGGTAAATCTAGAGGTCAAAATTCATTTGTTACTTTTAAAGACAAAACACACGCTTGTTGTCAGCAGTAAATTCGGCCAATCATGAAACAGATCATGCAGCTGCTCTGGAAAAGCTGCGCAGAATGAACCAGCCGGCTGCTCTCAAATCTCTCACTGTACTTTGATCGCATAGTCACAATGATGTGGCAGTGGCATCGACCGCGTCTCAAGTCAGACCAAATCCCAAAGCGTTCCATTCCGCTTTTAGACACACACTCACAAACTTCACAAATCTCCCAGCTCCATATACCACAATGCAACACGATTGTGACATTACCACATATCTCGCTTATTTAACCCCCATCCCAAAAAACTCAATGATATATGAATAATTTAATTTATCATTAAATAAATTAAATAAGCAGATAGATAGATAGATAGATAGATAGAATGCTGAGTCAAACAAATTCGTAACATCCGACCTGTGAACTTGGGGCAGATCGATCAACCCCGACTTTAGCAAGACATGCCATTTGACGTCACTGCTCCCATAGAGGATAGTGTGGAGCTACCTTATGTCAAACGTAAAACATTAGATATTAAGTGTATAAAATGCTATCCCAATTTTTGCTTTTTCAAATGGCGGCTTTTTTTTTCTGTAAATAATTGATACAAAAAAAAATCCTCTCGATGTATCATGGTGTGTGGTCAGTATGTTACCGTGATGTGACTGACTGGAACTAACTGGGGTTGGAAGTGGGACATTTCAGTATGGATGATCCCACTTCCTACCTCGTCTGGAATGTGGCATTAATAAATAAGTAATAGTGTTAATGTGAGGAGGACTAATTAAAAAGTGAGTAATTCACCCACTTCGATAGCCTACTTATCTCCATGTGACGTCAAAATCAAATGACTTGAAAACATGATCTGTAAGTTTTTTTTTTTTTTTTTACATTTTGTACAAAAAAAAATGGTGACATTATATGGAATAAAATCGCTGTCAAAAATAATCGTACGTAATTCAAAGCATTTGTGTGTCATTTTAATTTACTCGTGCGTAATTTAAAAGTATTGTATGTAATTCTGTTTTTTGTCAGCATTAAAGGTATAGCCTACACCCTTGTGTCTGTGACAATCATGACATCTGCAGTGTTTAGTGCAGAGAGAATAGCTTTGATAACTGGTGATCCGAAAATTAGTTGACTATTAAAAAGAATAACTGAACATCAGTTAACAAATAAAATACACCTGAATTATGAAACAGCGTTCTTGTAATTGTTATTTTGCACCAAATGTAAAAATGCTTAAATGGTCTAACTTGATGAGAAATATAGGCCTACTTCTTTTTAATAAATATAACATTAATTGCATTAAATTAATGGAAAAATACAAAATAGAATCATATTGGTTGTTGTTATGTTTCTTGATATTGTTAGTATGGTAAGATGCCCTATGGCAGGATGATCCCCCCTCCTCCACCTTCATTTTTTTCTCTTAACCACAAAATCTCATCTCAAGCACTTTTGATGAATGCCTACCTGATTTTTATTTCATCAAATTTTTCAACATTTGTGACATTTAGTCAGTCCATATTTTATTCTTCAATTAAAATATGGGTAATTAAATATGTAAATATTCATATGCCTGTATACAAGTCATAGAATATTTTTACCTTTCAGATGATTCTATTTTGTCTGTAATTCGTTTTTCTATAGTAACACATTGGCTGATGCTTCGTCATCATGCATATGCTAAACTTACATCTAAATATTTTACAATTTAAAAGTAAATCTACATTGTTCTTAAGGTGGACATCTTCCCCCATTGTACTCAAATGTTTATTTATTTAACCTGAAAAATGTCTTAAGGTAAAGTGTAACTGGAACATGAATTTAAATAAAAAATAAAAAATAACAAAAATAGAACACCAACACATTTCAAAACTGTACGCCACTGAAACACCAGCAGCATCCTGCAGCGGATGGCAAATATATATTTGCGATTTTAAATATTCACCACTAGATGTCATCAAAGGACAAGCCATATTATAATTTCGTCAGCTAATCTATACTATCATTCAAGAACATTTCCGAGAATGTAATTCTGTAATTGTAAGGAAAGGAGATGGAACTTTTAAACACATCCACATGCAAGTATTCAAACATGTCTGTTCTATATTTATTTAAAAAGTCTGCATTCTGAAAAGTAGGCCTATACAATACGATTAATCAGTTCGAATAAAAAAAACAAAAAAAACAACAGGCTTTAATTGATTTTACTCTTGGCTAAATGGATTAACGACTGATCATGAAAAAAACTGCTGCTCTCTGTCACATCCACGCAGTAAAAATTATTTTTCAAAGTTGAAACAAAGATTAGTGGAGTTTTGAGTACATTTACAAAAAGATTCAATACTACAAAATTTGACGTTTAATTGTGTTACAGTGTGTTTCGTTGTAATTGTGTGTGAATTTAGGCTATCAATATATTTTATTTTTATTTTAATTATAGGCCTATGAGGTTAGGCTACATGGCACTGTTAGTTTCAGGTGCTGTTTTTACAACAAAACTAAACTAAACTAAACTAATAAAATAAAATAAAATAAAATAAAATAAAATCTCCAGTACCAACATTGCCATCCATGGTAACAAACACTAACCAAATAAAAAGTTAGAAAAAAATAAATTAAAAGCAGGATCCTGGTGCAGAGTTTTTATTTGACCATATAAATACATACATTTTAGATTATTGTACGTAGCCGAGTTATATTGCCACATTAGCACACAGTTCAAAAACAGTACATTTTCATTTTCAAATCAAATCAACCGCTTCCTGCTCTTATGGAACCATTTAAAGTAAATAATATGACACTCTTCAACTTAAACTGCCTGTTCAGAACTATGTTTCAATATCATCCTTGCCTTTTGTTATCGTCTTGTAGGGAAGCAGCGTTTTCAGAGAACCTGTGTCATCTCTGCTATTAGTGGCTGTCAGCCTGTCATTTATACCAGAACACTGCATCATAGAAGTAACCAATACTTCAAACAAACAATAGTTACATTTATATTACCTGGTTTATATTTATATCAGTAATTAAAATGCAATTTAAACTTTATTACTTAGTTTTACATTTAAAATTATAAGTATCATATGACACTGTAGTCAAAAAAAGGGGGGGAGGGGGATCTCATTTTCCATGAAACTGGAAAACCTTCACTGATAGTGACTAAACTAATTTCAAAGGAAATAATTATTTTATGAATATTGAATGTCATTATCCAGATTCTGCAGGAGACGTCAGGTTTATGAACCTGAAAAGTGGCTTCTCGGACACAGAATAAGCCGTGTCCTGCACTAAATGACATTCTTGATAGTGATTCGAAATTGAAAAATGCTGTCTCCTTGTGTAGATGCAGTGTGATGATAAAACCTCTGCCTCAAACAGGGCTATATAAGATGAACAGACCTGACAGTCAATTCACTCTGCATAAAACCACACTGAGGCCGCTATATATCCAGTCAACCTATCAGAGCAGACACTTACCCCTTTTTGTGGTCCTCAGCCCCTACCCTCTCCTCCTCTACATCTGTCCATCATGCTTCTCCTCTCTGCTCAGCCATTCTGTCTATGGGACATCAGGAGCTTTTCTCAAAATGAGCTTGTTCATTTTCTGCTGAAATATGAACACAGTTGTAACAGAAGTTATACCTTAGCGCTATTAGTGGATATTACCTGTTATTTCTTTCACATGAGTAATTGTTGTTATTATTTGCGTGCCATGGCTAATTTCAAGTATTGTTTTCTATAGTGCTGTCCTGTTGCTATAATCTGTCCTGTTTCAAATCATCTTTTCCAAGCACCTGCACTGCAAACAATTTAATAAACATGTTTTATTGCCCTGTGTCTGTTTGACAATGAACAATGAGGTGAGAGGGAGAACAAATATTGCAAAAAATGCCAAGGGGGTTTATACAGGATGAATTGTCGTGAAATATAGTACAAGCGCTGATCGAAGGATGTTTCCAAAAATATTCAGTACTTTACTAACAACCTAAATCTGCAGGTTTGTTAGTCTTTTCTCTTACTGTCTTTTCTTCATCTCCACACCAAGAGAAAAGATGTAATATCCAGATTAAGCGCACCACCTTCATGTAAAATTTTACATACTCACTAATTCTTTCATTCAGCATGCATAAAATTATAGGAACAATCGTAGAAACAAAACGAGCTGGAGCTACCAAGATGGGAACAGATGGCCCATAATTGCCTCGTAGAGGAAGCCAGGGAGTCAATTTTTACAGGTCTCGAGGGAGTGGCAGATGCAAAAAGTGCAGGTGCATTTGTTTTGATCGGAGATGGCCTAAAGGAGCGATCTGAAAAAATGCATCACACACATTAGTGCAGAATTTAACAAAGCACGATTGCTTCGTCTCGGCAAGACCGTAATAAGGCAGGGAGTTTTCATTAGGGGCCAACGAGGTAAACATGGGAACGCTCGCTCATGACAGGCGTGTGAAACTGCAACAGATGCGGCACAAATTAAAGCCGCATCATCGTGCAGAGATAAATCAGGAGCACATCAATAGGGTAAAAAAGCATGGCACATTTTCTCTTGTGTCGTTGCAATTTCACATTTGAAGAACTCATCCTTTAAATCTACTCTGAGTAATGTGCAACAACAAAAAATGTTGTACTTTAAAGTGTTTTAAAAAGCACAGTAGAAACACGAATTGATAATAAAGGTCTGTTTATTTTTTGAAAATTGTGAAAGCAAAAAATCTAATAAAAATCACACATGCATACATATACAAAATAGATTATCCAGTATCATATATTAAGATATCTGTTAATAAACTATAATGCACCAATGAGTATTTGTTTTCCTCAAAATTGACCAGAATCAACATACTGAGCTCTGATCCCTTAGAACTATGCCATATGATGCATCAAACATAGCCCAGGATTTCATTTTTGTCAGTCTCTTTCGATTGTATATCACATCTGAACACCATAAGTGCTCCTAAAATACAACCCGCATCCTGAATACGCTTTGTTCCAACCACTACCCCTTTATAATCTCAAACTTGAGCTGCCTGACAATATCAAACTAATAAATTACCTCCTGCCTCCTCTATAACTCGCTAATAAATAAAAAAAGAAGCTCCACTTTCCTTGTACAGCTGTGACCCAGGGTTACCTAGCAACAGGTCATGCCCAGATAAAAAGCACAGGGTAGTGATTCACCTATGAGGAGATGGAGAGACGGGGGCATCTTCACTCTCTGACCCTTGACAGATGGAAAACGCACTCAGAGGAAACGGTTCTTTGATTGACAGGACAGTTCTGAGTATGCCTGCATCACTCCTTCACTCCTTCAAAATTGTATTAACACAGCAAGCAAAGTATGCTTGTGAGATATGCCTCATCCCTTGCTGTTCCTCACTAGCATTAAAATACAGAAGAAAATTACAAAATGCTCATCAGATTCTCTACTCTTTTCCCACAAAATGCAACAATAACCCTAATATTGACAACATAGGACATTGAGACGTCATGTGTACGTCATCCCTCTAGAAGCTTTAATGACATATTGAAGAAATGAAACATTCAGACCGCATATTTAAAGCAGTCTGACCTTTCATAAATGTTTATCCTCCTTTTCAATCCAAATAAATAAGACGTATAAAACAAAGATGCATAGATGTCAAGATTTAAATGGATAGTTGAGCCAAAAATGAATATTATGTCATCATTTAATCTCCCACATGTTGTTCCAAACCTGTAAGACTTTTGTTCTTCTGTGGATATTCTAAATAAAACAACTGTGAACCCAGTGGAGTTCCTTTGTCATAAAAACAGGACATACAAAAAAAGTCATACAGGTTTGGACATGAGGGTGAGCTGATAACAGTATTTTCAATTCGGAGTGACTAATGCAATTACCATCATTTTATGAAAAGCAGCTGTTTAATTTAGCCGCTCCTTTTAGAAACCAAATATAACTGAATCTTAATGATATTCAAAATTGTTCACATTAAGGCTAATACTTCTAAAGCATTTACAGATTTTATACAATCTCTAAATTAGTGGTACATAAAAAAAGCTATAATTAGGTGTACAAAATAGCTAAAGGAAAATCAGTCATGTGAGAATTATTAGTATTTATTTCTTTATTTCATAAATACATTTCATTATTTTATTTCATCACTGATGTAATTGCCACCCAGGACTACAGTTGAAATTTTACTTTAAGCTAAGACTGTTACATTTTATATACTGTGAATTGTCCCTGTACAAACAAACAAAAGCAAATAAATAAATAGATTAGGGAGTCTCAATACTTTAGGATGGATTCTCTTATTTATCTATGCCTAATGATAGTTTACATCTCGTTTATCGTTTGTATTTAACCACACATCAAACCATCTGATTTCAACAGCTTTGCACTCAGTCAGTGCCTCTGTTGGCTATTCTCTGTCCCTCAGGGGAGCCACACAGCTGTGTGAGTTTAGCTCACGGTTGAGGTGAGGCCACACACAGTTGAAAAAAAAAAACATACACTCCTTTTATGCTTAAACACACACTACGAACATTTAACATGCAGCTAGACCTACATTTCAGCTACATTATTGACAACATAATACAGTGTGAAGCTGGCTTCTAATAAGAATTGTATTGTGTATTGCTCATCATAGCGAGATGGGACTGAAGGTACAGTATATGAAAAATAAGCATCAGCAGTGGGAGGCTAAGATAACAGCAGGCCCTTCAGGGGCTAATGGACAGCTTTATGGCAATGAAAGTGAATTCTGTCTACATAGAGGACAGTTTGATGCTCACTGCTGGCAACCTGTAAGTCTGAAGTTTGGTTCTTCGCTTCTGTGTCTATGAGCAAAACACAGAAGTCTCACCTACCCGAGGGGAGTAAAGAATTGATGACCTGCACTTTGACTTCTTACTACTTATTTTCTGCTTGTATGTGTGTGTTTAGATAAAGGATAGATCAGAAAGCCAGAATCTTAAAACGACTGTGGCAAGTATTTCCACGAGCACCTGTAACTCAGAAATAACTGTCGATTTTACTATTACATTTTGATGAACATTTTTGATATATATACTCTACACACAAGGAGACTCTCATAAGAGTTGAGGAGCCAACCGTAATAACAGATAAAGGCTTATGGAGCAGAGAAAATGGGTATTGTGTTGTGCCCTGGGGCCTGACTGTTAAACCTTGTACAGAACCACAACAGTCACATGACAAACAATGCTTCCACAAGAATTTCATCTATAACGTATTCCTTCAAAACTGATTAGGAAGAGAAAGAACCTGAACTCCTGAACAAGAAAAGGGAATTTTTAGCACGCAAATTGATTAGTAGGTTAACTAGAAGAAAAAACTAAGCATGCTGGTCAAACCTTAAAGGAAAAGTCTAGGTAAAAATTAAAATGTCATCACCCTTTAGGTCATCCAAGTTTTAGATGAGTTTGTTTCTTCATCAGATTTTGAGAATTTTAACATCACATCACTTGGTCACCAATGGATCCTCTGCAGTGAATGGGTGCCGTCAGAATGAGAGTCCAAACAGCTGATAAAAGCATCACAATAATCCACAAGTAATCCACATGACTCCAGTCCATCAATTAACATCTTGTGAACAAAAAGCTGCATGTTTATTAAAAAAAACAAATGCATCAAGATGTTCTTAACTTTAAACTGTAGCTTCTGACCAAAATAGTCCATAATCCATAATGATGCTTCCTCCACTGAAAAAGTACATCCCCAGTTGTCCTCTCACATCAATTTCAGTTTAGATGGTGCTTGATCTGTGCATATTTCTCACCTGATTCAGACTAGATGATTTTTTCACTGGAGAAACGTTAATTAAGCATTATGGATTCAGGACTTGTATTAATGTATGCAGGCTGTAGAACTTGTTAATGTGTAAATCTGAATATGTTCAATTTGTATGAATGAATCAGGGCCTACAGCCCATACACTTTCCTCTGTAGCATGGCTGTTAGTCTCTAGGTTGAGTCAGAACAAAGCATTTCAGTTTGGCACTCACGTTGTGAGACAATGTTCTTCTTTACACCCCACAAGGCAGGATGCAGAGCCCACAGGTGAGGGTCTACAATGTTACCTATGTATCATGTGTTCGGTCAAACACAGGAACATCTGTATAAAGTGTTTTGGCAACCATGATAACAGAACCCCCCTTCTCTCCACGGCCAGTTTTAGTCAATGGGCATCCATCACTGATGCTAACAGCTCTGATTAAAAATACATCAACTGCAACTGGCCTCCTGATGGCAGCGCTTCATAGCGAGCATAATTAGGGGATGGGGAACTGTGATGATGAAGGGCAATGCACACCTGCTCTCCGTTAAATCACGCTTCTGTTGGTGAAGCTTGCATATTTCACCCCCGCAAATTAATTAATACCAAATTATGGATGGGACACCTTATTTATTTATGGTCGGAGTTGTCTAAAATCAGCAAACATACCCCTCATTTCCTTTCTCCTCACTTTCCTGGTTGTTCTCATATCAACTTATGTAAGTGTAGGTTGCGCTTTAATAAATACAAATTTTAAATGTAATAGATTGAACTTAAAATTAAGGTAAAAAAAACTGCATTTCATTACCTGAAATAGGGCTGGACAATAATTCAATATCAATATGTATCGCGATATAATTTTTTTCAATAACGGTGATATGATTTTTAAACACATTTCCGATATTTCGATATACATTACCACTTTCCCATACATTGATTTACAGACTTCTCTTAGAGGGTAGAGAGAGTTTCTTCATGCCTCAGGTAGTATACGGTCATGTTGAGATCACATGACCAGGTATACCACCTTAAATAGTTGTGTTCACTTGAAGCAGTGATGCGCAGACCAATCGGTGTATGACATCGAAGTACAAGGGCGATTAGAAAACAGACAATCGCATATGCTTTCAAATCACTCTCACAGTATTTTGATGTCATCACTGATTGATCTGTGCAGTGTCACTTCAAGCCGAACAGACCTATTATCTCTGTAACCCCCCCAGTAGTGCATACTTTCTCTCATTTGATATTTTTACCCCTTAAGTGCCACCGGCCCACAGGTGGGCCCAATGGCGCTCTTTTTTGTTGTTGTCTTTTTTCTCAATCACATATCTTAGTAATCATCATAAATTATATATCATTTGAAAGCTTAAAACCTCAGAATTCATCCTGTGAAAACCATTTTTTAGATCGGACATTGATTTACCATGGAAATGGTACTTTAAAATCTTTTAGCGGTCTCCTCCCCTCAAGTGTCATATTACAAAATGTATTACGGTCTTTTAAAATCAAACGTTTTTATAATCTTGACAAAATACATATATTTGGAAAAGTCTGAGTCTCGATTCCATATTTGGTGGTTATTTTTTGATAGAAGTAATATTGACAGAGAAATTTAGACCTTTGTGACAGAAAAATGCATCAACAAAATTTCTACAGAGTTTGAATGGCACCCGGTGGCTATTTGTGGTATAACGGATTCAAAAATATTTTGTGAAATATTTACTTTATATAAAATTTAAAAAAATTGGTACAGGTCATTTTCTTTACAATAAATTTAAACTTCTATAACTTTTTGATACTTTAATATTTTGGAATGATTCCACTTCTGCAGTAATCTGCAGATTGTCTTCTTAAAAAGGAGTATTCCAAAGTTTTCATGAATTATAATAATTTAAGTTTGGATAGTGCACTTTCACGTCTATGTTCAAAAATGGGGGGTGGCACTTAAGGGGTTAAACATGGCTGACGGTGACTGGAGACTGCACACTTCTTAATATACTAGGCCAAAAAAAAAAAAGTATAAACAGTAGGCTATTTGAAAAGTACCCGGATGGCCTACTATTTCCTGTGAGATTCTTAAGTGCATCTGATGGACACTTTACTATCGCATGTGACCATAAGAGACCATAAGAGTTAATGGCAGTGAAATGACTCGGCACATCACAATGGTTACATCACAATGACAACATGTCATGATGTATGTAGTAGCCTACGTCTGCATTACATTCAACATACTGTAGGCCTACTATTTAAGTAATTAGCCTACTCATTCAAATGAAGTAGTCTACCTATAGCCTACTCAGAGAGTAGGCTATGCGATTCCTAATGCAGCTTAGTTTTCCGTAAAACACCATTTTTTGAATTATGCATTGCATGTGTTTTAGGATTAAAGAAAATGTCCGTAAACCTGACGGATGGCAGAAAATTACCAGTGTCCATGTTTCTACAAAGATTTTTTTCTTTTAGTGTATACGTGAAACAGAACAGGGGTGTATTTCAGAAAGCACGGTTAACTTACCGTCAGCTAAACCCTGAACTTTCGGTTGATTAACCCCAAACCTTGCTTACTCGAAGTATGTGGTTCCAAAAATGCGTCAGGGAGTAAGTTCATTCAACTCAGAGTATGTTCTTCTTCTTCTTCCGTTTTTTGGCGTGTTATATCCTGTGTGCATATCGCCACCTACTTTTGCTGTTATGCAGTCATGGTTTATTTATTATCAATTTATTCCTTGTTTTTGCTTTTCCTGTTCTTACACACGTATATACACAAATATTCCTACTTAAATATTTATTCGATGCTCCATCCCATTCCTTCTCCCCAGGCTCCACCTGGCGCTGCGTGTTCAGCTCCTCCAGACTAAATCCGTGGTCTCCTAACGATCCAGAATAGAATAGAGCATCCGCATTCTATATTTAAATCCTTTCACTTAACCCAGTAGTATATATGTATTTTATTAATATCCTGTATCCTTCTCTATCTCTGTTAAACTCATACTCCTTTTCTTTGTATACGCCATAATAATGTAAATATTTCACACATCAAATCTTCTCTAGAAGATTGCCGAGTAATCAATGATGTTAAAACAGAAGCAGAGTCAGAGCATACCACTACTCTGTCTGGTCTTACTTCCTCTACCCATGTTAGTCCTATTATGATAGCAACTATTTCAACAGTATATATTGACAATTTAGATGTTAATCTTTTAGTTATGGATATTTTAAAATCTGGAATATATATTCCTACTCCTGTAAGCCCTGTTTTGGGGTCTTTAGATCCATCAGTATAAATGTGCATACTTGCATAAAATCTTTCCTGTATATACTTATTTACATTATATTTAATTCTACCCATTTCCTCCCATTCTCTTTTCTTATCCAATATCTCTAGATCAATTTTAACATCAGGAATGATCCATGTTGGTACCTCTCCCCATACAGGTGACACACTACATTCTATATTTGTTATCTGATATTTCTCTGCTAACTGATTTATATTCCATCCATATCCTCTCCCTTTGTTATTTGAGTATTCCCAGCAATTATTTAAAATATCTTTAGCTATATGTTTACCAGAATATCTCTTTAAAGACAACCAATAAACCAAAGACAATTTAACTCTCCTCAAGCTCAATGGCATTTCATTTGCCTCTACTAATAACGCATTGATTGGTGTTGTTTTAGTTGCTCCTAAGCATATTCTAAGAGCTCTATACTGTATCCTATCTAGACTCCTTAATAATGTTTCTGATGCTGAACCATAAATCATGCATCCGTAATCTATTATAGATCTTATCAAAGCTTGATATATTGTTAACATTGATTCTTTTTCAGCACCCCATTCTTTTCCAGCTATTGCCCTCATCACATTTAAAATCCTCCTGCATTTTTTATCTATTTCCTCAACATGCTTTTTCCAGGTATATCTCCCATCTAACCAAATTCCTAGATACTTAAAAACCTTTACTTGTTCTAAAGGTTTTCCATACAATAGTAGTTCAATATCTTTAGAAACTTCTTTTTTCCTACTGAACAACATATAACATGATTTATTTGTTGACATTTTAAAGCTCCATTCTATACTCCATATACTCCATTTTTTAATAGCTGTTTGCATACTTGAAGTCACTTGGGGTACATTTCGACCTCTCTTCCAACTCTTCCAAATATCAGCATATAACGCACATCCCACACCATATCCTAAATTGTCAAAAATATCATTAATCATAATGTTAAACAGAATTGGACTTATTACACTCCCTTGTGGAATACCATTTTCTGCCTTAAAAACTGATGACTGACACGCTCCTACTTGTACTATAAATGTTCGTTCAAATAAAAACTGAGATAACCAATTATACATTTTACCATCTATTCCTATCCTTGATGCTTTAATTAACAACCCTTCTCTCCATATTGTGTCGTACGCTTTTTCTATATCAAAATATACTACTGCCATAATTTCTTTCATTTTTATTGCTGCAGTTGTTGTATTTTTAAATATTTTAACTAATCTAGGGCTGTAACTAATGATTATTTTGGTAATCAAGTAATCTA
>NW_015630031.1:56485-69532 GCF_001515625.1 Sinocyclocheilus rhinocerous
AACTAACCCTGGAACATAACCTGCTCCGGAGCTGGTTATCTTCAGAGAGCAAGTTACTATGGTTACTTACATACCCTGAAAGTAACCTCCGATTTTGGAACCGAAAGCTGAGGTGACCCGCTGGCTTATCCTCAAACATACCCGGGTATGTCACATAACCTGCCTTTTGGAATACCCCCCAGCTTTTATTAGGCTACTGATGAGATCTTATCAGTAAGATTTCTTTTCAGAGTTTTCATGTCATTTCATGGCATTTAAGTGTAATACTTTTTTTTTTAAAGTGCTTAAAAAGGATTTTTTTTTGTAATGAAAATGACTGCATGTGTCTTGAGCTCCCTCAAGATTCTCTCACAAACACATGCGCATGTTGTTTCTCCCCTGTGTGTACGACAACTTGCTGATGTAGAAAATTCACTGAACTAACACTCACGGTGTTGCGTCCAGCCTCACCCAATTTGCACCTTTGCCTCTCCTGTCAGAGCCAATGCGTTCCCTTTGGCGACAGCACCATGTCAACTGCCAACTCCCCACGAACCAACTGAGACGAAGCGGTCTATAAGATGTCACAAACAACAGCACACACACACACACACACACACAAACACACATACACACAGATGTGATCTTTAGATCTTAAATTTCAAAGAATCAAATCACGTAAACATCTCAAAAGCCAATAAAACATGGATAATATCAACTAGTCAGTTAAAATTCACAATCGTTGAGGTCTGTTTGTTTAAATATCTTAACGAGATTAGAAGGAAATTGAAGTGTTTGGTAGTCGCAGTTAATTGAAGCGGATGGGTTTTTTAATAAAGCATGCGGCGATTACAGCTGACAAACAGGTCTGTTGGCTTTTTAGGGGCATGGCGCTTAATAGTATCAGAACTCATTGCATTACATTGGTTTTCCTATTCACGCTTACCTAAGTCGTTAGGCTTTTTTCCACTTTAGTTTTAATTATGTTTCATTGGCTGAATTACATGGGGAATAAGGGACAGTCTGTCAGATGAGCTGAAGAGAGAGATTCATTATAACTGCCTTGACATCATTGTGCACAGGAAGTGTCATGTCTCAAAATATTAGACAAACTCCACAGGGTTTGAAAATTCATACGCTGTATAAAGTCATACACTGTAAAAAGTGCCAACCTGCAATTGTTTATTTATACCTGTATTATTTATACCTGATATGACACATAAAAATAATTTTGTTGGTATAAATTAATGTATAAGCCTATATTTTGGTTCAGTGATGATAAATAAATACAAATTTGGACTTGAATTAAACCAGTTTATTTAGACCTGACCATTCTTAGGTTAGCATTAGCATTTTTTTCAGTGTACAAAGCTATTTGTACTTTGCATGGCCTCTTTCTCTTGAATATATTTTATATTAAAAGTATTTCCAGTGATGTGTAGGCTACATATCAGTGTCAGAAATTAACCAGGGCTCTGGGCCAAAATGCTAAATCATCCATATATTTAAAATATGGGGACAAAAAAGTGAAGAATTGGTAAATTCTTATTTGAGATCTATTATCTAACATTCAACGTAAGCAATATCACACTTGTAACTGTGCACTCATCAGCCATAATCACAGCTGTGCTGATATAGAGTGGTCTACACATCATACACCATAATGACAAAGAGAAAAAAACAGCTTTGTTATAATTTTGCTAATTTACATTGCATAAGTATACATACCCTTTTCTAGGACACTTGATATTTAGCCCAGGAGCATTCCAGTTTCGGTGGATCATCTTTGAGATGTTTCTGTTAAGAGAATTAACAGTAACGGTTAAGAGAATGCAAGAGTGGCTTATAAACAACTCTGTAAATGCCCTTGGGTGGCCCAGCCAGAGCTCGGACGAAATCATTCTTTTCTGGAGAAACCTGAAAATGAACTTGAGCGGATCTGCAGAGAAAAATGGCAGAAAATCCTCAAATGCAGATATGCAAAGTTTGTCGCATCAAAAAAGACTTGAGTCTGTAATCACTGCCAAAGGTGCTTCAAATAAGTACTGTGTTAAGGGTATAAATACTTGTACTTATTTCAGTTTCTCCTTTTTAATAAGCTCGAGAAGTTATCATAGATTTTTTTTTATTTGTCATTATAGTGTATGAAGTGGAAATTGAAGTGGAATTTTTTTTAAAGCAGTTTAATATAAGGCTGCAACAAAACAAAATGTAAAACAATGAAGAGGTATGAATACTTTTACAAGTCATCATATATGTGCAATGGTCAGTACAAGGCTACAGTGGTTAAAAGCACTAGGACACAGGCTTATATCTTTTGTCATAGCTATCTCACTCAGTAAAGCAATCAATAAGGCTCATAATTCGTGTATCTGGAACTCCCTTGAGCCATTTAAAGTAGAGACCATGGCAGTTGGTGCATTTCATTCTTTCCCTTGGATGTGAATAAAGGCATTAAAAGATAAGATAAAGATAAAGGAATAGCAAGAAAATGAATAAGGGAACAGAATAAGAAAAGCAGAGGAAGAACATTGGGACTCCATTCAAAGCTTCACTGTCTGCCGGGTGACTGTCACTCTTTATTAGAGGGCGGAGAGAAGTGTAGCTCGCAGGTACAGTGGGAGGGAATGAAGGATAGCAAGAGGAAGGGGTGGCAGCTGTGGAACAATGACAGGGTCTGTGTCCAAGGCTCCTCAGGCAAAACACCAGTTTTCCTACTGCTGTGAATTAATCTCACTCTCTCCTGTGGACAGAGAGAGATAGAGAGAGGTGGTGGTCACTGCCAATCATACGTGCTGTCCATCACACTGGATGCTGTGTTCACAGAGGCAATTAAATGTACTTTGGCACTGCCACATATTTATTTACTCACTATGAATTAAATTGTGTACAAAACCACACAATGCATAATTCAGTTATGTATTCAGTTGAAAAGCATGTAATTACTTCAGTTTACATAAAACAGTTTCCAGTTTACCTAGATTCAGTCTGTTCTAAACAGAAACTGATACAAACTGGGGCTTGTGATTGAAAAACTAAGAACTGCTTTTCTATAGAATTAGTTTTTACATTTTCCATCTAATTATCTGCAGTTCACAGAGGTTTCCATTATATATACTGTATATATATATATATATATATATATATATATATACAGTGGTGGCCAAAATTATTAAAACACTAGTATTTTCACCAGCTTAAAAATGGTTTTAAGTCAGTTATTTCTATCTTTTGCTGCACTGTAAAAATGTTCAAGCTGTTTCAACTAATTATTATTTAGTAACTAGTTCCACAGAAATTTTACCTTCACTCAATTTCTCTCTTTAAAGTGTTAAATTAATTTTTAGTTTTTAGTTGGCTAAAACTTTACTGAACTATTTTATAGTCCATTCAGCTAAAATGTTTTAATTAGTCAAACATTTAGAAAACTACCGCAAATTATGTCAATTAAAATTTAACCATTTACTCCATGTGTTTTATATGTTACCTAAACTAAGATTTATTATTTGGGCATCATAAGAAATTGCTGTGCAACTACTTATTACATTTTATATATTTTATAGTTTAACAAAATTATTTAAAAAAATATAGCTGCAAGCAGCAATTACGGGGCCAAGCACTACAGAAGCAAGCATCAGACCAACTGCAGCAATGAGTAATTAAAACCATTTTAAGATGATTTTAGCCAAATGGTTGAAAAATCATATATACAACCACTAGTAATATGATTTATTGGCTTATCACTTTTGACCAACAGGTTGCTCTGTTATCAAATATATGTGGTGTGTTCTGTGTGAGGTGATAATGGCACACACAAAGTTTGGTGTCAATATGTCAAAGCTTTGAAGAGTTACAGCCTCAGAGTCATTTTGGCATCATGTCTCAAATTTGTAGCGGCACTTTACAAAACCAGTTTTGTCTATTGACACGAAATACATAACTTTTTGCCAGCATGGTCTGAAGATGATCTGAGTCAAATTTGCTGAAAATCGGACCAACGGTCTAGGAGGAGTTTAAAAAAGTATATTTTCAACATACATCAAAATGGCTGACAGGAAGTTAACTAACTAACTATGGCATAATTGGTATCTATGTTGTCAGCATGACCCAAGGAATGTTTTGAGACCAGTTTGATTACAATAGGCGAATGTAATGAGAAGTTAAATCGCATTTTTGGAAATTTCATTATTAATGGTTAATGATTGGTTTAACACTTTTGACCAATAGGTGGCGCTGTTACCAAATTGATGTGGCATGGTCAGTGTGAGGTGACAATGGCACATACAAAGTTTGGTGTAAATATGTCAAAGCTTTGCAGAGATACAGTCTCAGATGCAGTTTGGCATCATTCCAGCAAATTCGTGTGTTAAATAAAAGATGACCGTTTCGTATATATCGACACAAAAACCATAACTTTTTGCCTGCATGGTCTGAACTCTGAAGATGAGTCAAATTTGGTGAAAATCGGGCCAATGGTCTAGGAGGAGTTTAAAAAAGTAGGTTTTCAACATGAATCAAAATGGCGGACAGGACGTTCGGCCAATTTTGGCATAATTGGTATTGATGTTCTCGGCATGACCCGAGTTTTATTACAATAGCCCAATTTATTAAAACATTATTAGCATTTTTGTAAATTTCTTTATAACTTTTGGCAACAAGGTGGCGCTGCCTCCAAACTTTTTAAGCACTATCAGGGCATGGTGCCGAGTTTCGTAACGATGCGTCAATGCGTTCGTAAAATATAGCATTTTATGACAAAATTCAAAATGGCTAACGCTCAAAATGGCTGACTTGGGAAAATTCGACTCGGCATGATCCACCGAATCTAAGAGACCAGTTTTGTGATTTTTGGCCAAACCATTCATAAGTTATAATCAAAAATAGCCATTTTTCATATCTCCTGACCACTAGTTGGCACTTCACCGAAACACTGCAGGTAGCCTCAGGTCATGCTTGTTATAACACACCAAGTTTGGTCTCAATACGCCAAACCGTTGCGGAGATATAGCCACACATCCATTTTTGCGTGCTTTTCGTATAATTCGTTCGTGTGTTATTCGAGAACGGTTGGACGAATCAACTTGAATTCCATAACTTTTTGCCAGCATGGTCTGAAGATGATCTGAGCCAATTTTGGTGAAAATCAGACAAACCGTCTAGGTGGAGTTTGATAAAGTAGGTTTTTTGAATTATTAAAAATAGCGAAAAAACGAAACCTTACGATTTTTTGCAAGGAATCAGAGGAAACAATGAATTTTCCTTCTGTGACTTATGGTTCAAAAGTTATTACATATTTTATGTTACAATATATAAAATCAAGTCAAGTCACCTTTATTTACATCACGCTTTATACAATACTGATTGTGTCAAAGCAGCTTTACAGAGTCAAACAGGAAAATAGTTTGTCAGTGCAAGAGGACAATAACAAAGAGTCATTTTCCATGGAAGCTAAAGTCAGTTCATTGATCATTTAGTGATGTCATCATCCAGTTCAGCTCTCTTCCAATAGTGTCTGTGCAATCACGTCAAACGTCAAACGTCAAACGTCCCCAACTAAGCAAGCCAAAGGCAACAGTGGCAAGGAACCAAAACTCCATCGGTGACAGAAATGGAGAAAAAACACTGGGAGAAACCAGGTTCAGTCAGGGGGCCTGTTCTCTTCTGGTCAGACAAAACCAGCATGGCGTGGTGTAATTCCAGGCTGTAACACAGGTCAGATTGTGCAGAGGACTCGTCTGGTTCCCATGTTTTTGTCCCGATGGCCATCTAGATGACGTGGTCTTCACTGGGGATCTGTTTCTGGAGCTCATCTAGTTGTTATGGTCTTTGCTGACATTCAGGGCTGTAGAGGTCATCTCTAGGTGCTGATCCACCATCTGGACTGGATACGGACTGAATCCGGGTGACTGCGGTGACCATCTGATCTGGATACAGACTGGAACTGGGTGGCTACCAGCAATAAAGCACATTATAATTGTAGTAAAAACTCAAACATTTACACATATTACCTGGAATGAAAACAATAAAGTCTTAGTCTTGAAAGTACACACACACACACTTGGTCACGGGCCAATGTTTTGTGCCTTGAAAGAACTGACTGAGTTGCATCTGAAAACTTGCAATGATGTCAAAGCACTAATGAAAACTTTGGCCACACCTTGATGAAGAAAGTATAATTTATCTCAAAAAATGAAATGATGCTTTTTAAACCATTTACAATGTAACAATATCAGTTAATTAAATTTGTGATGAAACAGAAGTTGCAACCATTTTTTTTTAGGCACACACAAAAAAATCTTATAATCCATCGCACAGCACAGGGAGCATTGATGTTGACTATGTTTATTTGTTGCAAGGATTTGTAACAGAACATGTACATTTCTTATTATACGTTTAAACAGCATAAAAATAATATCAAAATAGAACGGTCCTGCCTGTTGTTGATAAATACCAATGGTAACGTTTTACAAATTGATTGATCAATTGTCCCAAATCCAATGTTTACTGTGCAACGGTCTTTCCAAGTGCACAAACTCATGTGCACAGCCTACTGATTCTTTACCTAGGGAACTGACTGACTGTGACACTTTGATAATGGCCTTGTGAAAGGATTCAGTTAAGTTTCAGTCATTTTCGTTCAGAACGACGAACTCCCCTTCCGAAGTGCCATTCACGAGACCAGAAACACCGTTTGGAATTCGCCTCGTTTGAAAAGAGTGTTATTTCAGCGTGGCTGGTTATTAGTCAAGTTTAATGTCATCTTTTAAATTCACAGGACAAATTGCAAAAATTTGCACATGCTGTTTGATTTTTTTTTCTTGGGGTCTTTCTGACCCTAAGACTCAACTAATCTCTGCAATTCTCCAGCTGTGATCCTTGAAGAGTCTTTGGGCACTCAAACTCTCCTCCTCACCGTGCATTAGGATGATATAGACACATGTCCTTTTACAAAGATTTGTAACATCTTTAGTTGATTGGAACCTCTTAATTATTGCCCTGATGGTGGAAATGGGGATTTCAAAAAGATCAATGACAGAGAAGTCATTGAAAATTATATGTAATATATACAGTACCCATGTGTGTGTTATCTTTCCATTAGTGACAAAGTGCTATGTGTTTATGTAGTGACTTGTACAGTTTAATCAAGTAAACACCAGTGTGGCTTGTGCTACACAAACACAACTCACACACACTTTATTGGTCAGGTCAAACACAATCACAGCTCACACCACACGGGGTTGGCTAATTATGGGTGGCAGCTGGCAGTGAGGGCTTCCTTTAGGGGCCGGGTCCATGCATGAGTTGTGTATGTGTTCAAACACCATGGATGAAGTATAAATCTTGCTCTACTGTCTAGTATGAGCTGTGTGACAGCCTCTCATTTCAAGACAGTTGAAGATGGAAATGCAGAGCTGAATTAACAAGGTGAATGAGGCATTAAATGAACCTGATGTAACTCGGCTCCTTTCGACATGCAGGGATGAACCAGTGATGCAGTTGTGTGTGCCTACATGGTGTATGGCTTGCTTATGATTCTAGTTTTGAAATATGTTTCACATAGTTTGTTTAGAAATGTATCCACTATGAAGCCCCTCTTGGTGTCAATTTATTTGATGGAAAATTCAATGACTTAGAAAAGAGAATATTTCAGCCACACACTGGATGTTCTGTAAATTGGACAGCACAACGACAAAAAAGTAATTTCGATGAAAATCAATATTAATATCTGTCTGTAAGGCAAGAACATTACACTGTCACCCATAACCTACTGTTGGTGGAATATGAAAGGGAGGAATGCTTGGAGAAATAAAGGAAACATTAATCAGACTAATTTTGTCTGCGAGCAAACAGCATCCTTTTCATCGACTGAAAAATCAAAAGAAGGAGAACATGCATTCAATCTAAATGGGATATATCCAACGAGTATAATTTTAAACCCGCTGATATAACCGAATGAGAAGCTCAGAAGTGTGAAGCTTGTAAAGGGAAGTAACATTTCCTGAAGCAGTTATAGTGAGCAGGAAAAAAAAATGTGTTTAAAATAAATGAAATATCACCCTGTTATTTCCACCACTGAGTCCGACGGGACATATACAAAGTTGGCAATTTGCTCATGTCAAATGATTCCTCTCTGCCCGGTTTGCCGTTTGAATGCTCGCGCTAAGGTGAGACGGTCGCGCGCTGACATATGCAGGCTAGTTTAAACGCATCTGATATGCTCGTTGGATATATCGATCCACTTCATCCTAGCAGAATGAGATGCAAACAGCCTTGTCCCCATCTGTAGCAACCATAATCATGATATAATAGTTTCTTCAAGCCTCAATATCTGATTTGGATATGATGACATAATTCGTACGTACGATGTCTTGTTACGCCAATGTAGCTGCAGTTTTTTTTTTTTAACTGTCCTGGTATTTCATATTTGGTAAGACAATACAAGAGAATCGTGAGTTATAAAAGACGGTATCAAATATACCAGATACGAGACTTAAAAAATATACCTAAAAAAAAATCTAGTTTGTACTTTTCCCTAAATGAGTAACTTTTCAGTACAATTTCAATTTCAGCACCCTGGACAGCACTCTTGTACAGCAGAAAACGATGTAGAAGTTTTATTGCTTTATGACGACAAATGTACTACTAGCCTACTGTACGTGTGCTTGTGTGTATACGTTTTATATTTGTACTTAATTTTTTCTCCACTCTACAGCTTTTAACAACCAACACTTGTGAATCCACACAAAACCAGATCAAAGAAATATTAATATGACTTTAAAAATGTCAAAGGGTGAACTAAAAGCCCTCTTCAGCAGCCACTGAGTCAGGCTGGTTGGCTGATTGGTTAAGGATGGTGGATGTGGGCCAGGTCACAGAGGCTCAGTGGCTGTTTGCCTGCAGGACTCTAGTCTCTGATGAGAGGGACATGTCACATGTTGTTTCTTCATCTGGCCGAGAGGCCACAAATTTATTTGAACACAGACTGAGAGCCAGTCAGAGATGTTCCCAGCTGTCTTGGTCAACAAGCCTGTGCAGAGCAACACATCTGAATGTATTTATAGAACAAAAACTAATGCTACTTGTATAAGCACTGGGTATTAAGAGATACAGATATTTATTTGCAGAATGTCTGATTTCTAGGTATTTAAGAAGACATTCTCAATCCGCACTCCAAAAAAAAAAAAAAAAAAAAAAAGTTAACCTGCAGTTGTTACTTTAAGGAGATATTTCTACATGATTTGCCCATAGAAAGTGGCTGTGGCCATTAGGTCGATAGAGCGATATTAAATCATATTTTGCCTTAAATAAAACCAGTTCATTTGGATGTTACCATTTTTTTAAGTGCAATACCAAATATGCTAATAACTGTTTTCAACAAAGCATATTACCATGGAATTCCTTTTGTCTTTTTGTATGTTTTGTTTCCTCAGTGTGGTAAAAAAAAAAATCTAGAACTGTTAAAGAACATTTATATGTATACAACAAAACAAGAAGCACATGCAATATGCTGGTGAGGAACAGTATTTTCTTTTGTATGTCAATACTAAGAGGAATGACAATAAAGTGAAACTTGAACTTGAAAAGATACTACTGTCCTAAATATCTCCTAAAATGTCCTAAATATAAATAGATTTTATTCAAGTCAAAAATATTATTAAAGTTACAGAATACATGAGGTTACACCAACAAAATGACATTTAAGGGTTAGATCAAGTATGCAGTAGCAATTTCAGGTTACCACTTTTTATAGTGTTATAGACATATAGTAGAGGACACTGTAAGGTTTTGTGTACAGCACATTAGAAGTCATAGGGTACTGTGGCAAGACAAATAACAGATGCCAACAGCATCAGAATAGAAAATAAACAAACAAACAAACAATAGACATAAGAATTGCTGCCACAAACACACTGGAGTGCTAAAGAGGTGTGATTACACAAAATGGTGTGAATAAAATTAAATGAAGTGAAAGGAAAATTAGAATGAGAGGAAAAAGAGGAGAAAATGTTATTAGTGAAAAAAAACAGATGGCCAAATTCAGCATACCCTGGGGAATACAGGGGACAATTCACTGCAGCTATGGTTATGAGTGCCAGCGAGGTTTTTATTAAGTGTGTGCATGTGTACGTGTATGTGGGGCTACATTATGTCTTAGTCTAAGACAAAGACATTCCAGAAAGTGAGCTCACGCTACATGAATGATGATGTCATAAAAAGGTTGAAAGATAACACCAATGAATGCTTACTGTCCTACCAAGGTATACACATCGCGCACACAGAGCACTCTCAGATGACAGGCAGTGAGTGGAAATGAAGGATTTGGGGTTCCATCCCGTTACATTATGCAGCAGATGGCGTGTAGGCCGAGCCAGGCCGGGGCAGTCCCAGAGGTAACACGCACACACATAGACACACTCACAGGATGGGAAGGGGAGGGGCAAAAAGCAGTATTGCCCCTGTCCAATGCTGTTCTTCTCTCTTGCTCTCATAGAGCTTGCTTTAGTCCTGTGTCTGGTTCAAGGCATCAGGCAGGCCTCTAAAACCCTTCTTCTCTTCTTGAATCTTCTCTTTTTGAATAATGAGTTGTTGAGCTTTCTGAATCAGTGGTTCCAAGGGTTCTGAGAGGGTCGCGGTGAACTAACTGTATAACTGTGCATTCTATACTTATGAATGCAACATAAAATGGAACATTTAATTATATTGTTTGGCCTTTGCAATTCATGGTTATTTCTGACGTTTTCTATCACTCGTTCAAAGACAGATTGTCAGTCTGTTTTCAGTAATTGTTACTGAAGTTTGGAATAATAAAAAGATGCAGAAATTTGAATGTTATTATGAGTGAGTCATTGAATTATTCACTCAGCCAATTTGTTCAAAAACCCAGATTAATTCAGGAACACCACTGTTGTGTGTTGCTCAGAAATATGCCAAAGTTAATTCTGCTTAATTCGTTTAGAACTGTTTTTGTTGAGCAGAAGAGACAATATTACTGGCAATAAAAGTATAAGTAATTTAATATGAACTTTTTGTTTATTAAACTGTTGCAATGAAATATCACATGCATAATCATGCTTTTGGTCTGAACATCAGCACAATTGTAAGTCATTTTGCCACTTGATGTCTATTGTAAACTCTGGGTCCTGAAGCAGTTATAAGATAACTCTCTTTCTCTCCTTCTCGTTTTGTCTTCTTTCCTTTCTTTCCACTCAGCTGGAGATGCACCTGAGGACCACTGCAGAGGGCTATGACCCTGATCAACATGGAAGTGTGTGTGTGTGTGTGTGTGCGTGAGAGGGAGATCACGTGGACAAGGTGTGTGGGTTTGAAAAATGAAAACAGCAAGTGTATTCATGGGAGAGGGAGACATTTATAATTGCAGTCACCATCAGCATGGTTCCGGTTGCTAGTTTTAGTATTATGTTGATTAGTGTCGTTATGTTTATGATCATATTCACTGTGCAAGTTCATTAGTGTTGCTTGGCTGATTACGGACCTCCTGTACCTGAGTCACATGTTCACACAAACATAATGGACACACATTTCAGTCTTACTTTCAGATGGACTCATGTGGAGATATGTCTTTATTTGTGTGGATTCATAGCATAAGAAACTGAAGACATGGCCCATAATGTTGCACAATAGGAATTTATTTCAGTTAAACCACATTATTGTTGCTGTCATTTGTCATCAGAAGATGATCTGTTTATTTTAGGCTAAACGTAAGCAGCACTATTACAACACTATAATTACAGCAGCAGGCATAATTAGAACCAGTCTGGTCTTATTACACAGACAGAGTGAAAGACCTCTGTTCTGTCACATTAGTTTGCTGGATTCCCTGGCATTCCAACAGTGTGAAAAACAACTTCAGCTTCCTCATGTGCAAAGATGCTTTCAAGTGAATTTTCACAGCACAAGCACAGAACACAATACCACACAGGGAAACTCTTTAATGATTTATGTGACCATTTGTAAGGTAGTTTTATTTTTTTCTTAGTGTAAACGTAACATTAATAAATTATCTTACTGATTTACCAGAAAGCCAACTTCACACTCAGTAACCTATAATCAGTGCCAAGAGTCTGCATAGATCTTTCTAAATCAGGAGCTGATGAAAGAGCCAATTCACAAACAAGTTAATTAAAGCAAGAGACCCAAATCAAAACCCATCCAAAATGTCCTTCCCACTTTGCACACTACCATGTGGTCATCTTACCCCCTTGTCCCAATAGCAAAATAGATGCCAAGGGAGCAGCAAGCCACCCCTCCCCAAACTACACATACACTCTTGCTCACATGCCCCTTTGATTTAACCGAACCATCATGGAGGTTTGGCATGGCGATGAGTTTAATGAACCCATCAGCCAGCTGGAGCAAAAGGACAAGAGTCGGTTAAAGAGGAGTGAAGAGAGGGAGAAAGGGGTGACCCATTCTGCTACATGTATCTCAAGCCAAAGGGCCAGAACGATAAGAGGGGAGGAAAGCCAAGGGCAGGAGAGCGAGAGCAAGGGCATGACAAAAGGAAAATGAATCTTTTGAGAAGCTACATGTAGTGAAATGGGCCAAGAGTCAAGAATAGGAAGGAGACAGACTTGGTAAAACAGGGCATACAAAGATATAAATTAGAGAAATGTGATGTAAACAAAAGGACAACGCTAAAGAGGGGGTGTTTAAAATACCAGAGAATGTAGAAGGAAGTGAGAAATGAGAGATCATGAATTGTTGCATCCAGATGCTTAGACATCTGCAACCACCTGAATCACTAGCTTACTAACACTAGCTAGCAACACATATCCCATGCTTTGTATCTGAGATTTCTCCCCACTGATTCTGTTGGCTTAATTGTATGTGTAAATTGGTCATACTGTTGACTCAAACTTCACAATTAATCCAAATGTTTGGCAAACAGCAATGAGCAGTTGTCTTGTAAAAAGCTGTCAACTAAGTAAATGAGGATGATGTGGCACACAGGCGCTAGAGACCCTTGTGGATGTTAATATACCTCACAGTGCCTCTATCTCTTTGTGCATTGCACTTTGTGTGCATTTGTGTGTGTGTGTGTGTGTG
>NW_015630031.1:70585-76335 GCF_001515625.1 Sinocyclocheilus rhinocerous
CTACTGTTGTTTAGCCTAATCAGACCAATGGCATAAATGAAGCAAAATGAAATACGGGCTGTGCAGTGCATGTGTATCCTTGCTGATCCCTTTGTGTGGTTTTGTATGGTCTCAGGAGCGAAATGCAGAGAATGCCATCGAGGCTCTGAAGGAATACGAGCCAGAGATGGGCAAAGTCTACCGCATGAACCGCACTGCCGTCCAGAGGATCAAAGCTCGAGACATTGTGCCTGGAGATATTGTGGAGGTTTCTGGTAAGCTTGGACCTGTTTCTACTCTTTCCTGTTCCCTCTCATAATTTTCCCTACTCTCTCTGTCTATTTGATAAAACCTCATCTGCTCTCAGTCTCTTTCCTTTAGTAAAGAGAGGTACTCAAATCTGCAGACAGATTTTGTTTGTGGAACAGTAAGGATACTCCACAGCCTCCAGCTCCAGAGTCCTATGGACATTTGGAGGTTTCTGCTGATCATTTACCCATGTGGTCTGACATAATATGCAGTGGAGGTGGCCTGGTCCTTTTTTTTTCCATCTTCCAGTCATCACCACCTCTCGCTGTACCCAAAACACACAAACACGGGCTGTCGTTTTCCCTAGTCTTCCCATTGGCCTATGTGTGGCTGCCCAGAGTGTGTGTTTGTGTGCATTTCAGCCCTTCAGGGGTTCTCTCTCTCTCTGTGTGTGTGCGTGTGTGTGGGCTCCCTGCTGAGACTACAGATGGCAGAAGGGGCTGGCTAGGGCCACGGTGATGGTCACATTCTCACATGGGACCACAGGCCCCCTGTTCTCACACCTACACCTCCTGTTCGCTACTGGCCAGCTCCACTGTCATTACCACAGCCTGCTGCCCCTGTAAATGCCAAGCCAGAAGCGGTGAATAAGGCAAAGGATGTGCCAATCTATTATAACACACATGCACAACACATGGTTATGTGGCTTGAATTACATCTATAGTTGCCATAAGAGCCTCCCTTTAGATGCAGTGTGGAAGTGCATTAGAAACCTCAGTTTTAAATAGGGCCACTAACAGCTTCTGATTTTATGCTTAGATTGGTTTCACTTCATTTAAACCAGCAATTAAACTTACATTTTCAAGTTTAGTGGGTTGAAATTCCTTACAGTGTACTGATCATTTGAACAGGATAACACATTTTTAGTACAGTAAATTCAAAACTTTTCCGAATCAGATTTGGGATATATCTCATTGACCTCATGTGACACCCAAGCACATGAATGTGGAATCCATTTATAGTTTAAATACCTTATCCTATGATGTATCTGTAGGTGGTTAACTTAAAGGGATAGTTCACTCAAAAATGAAAATGTGGTGTTTATCTGCTTACCCCCAGGGCATCCAAGATGTAGGTGAATTTGTTTCTTCAGTAGAACACAAACGAAGATTTTTTAACACAAACCGTTGCAGTCTGTCAGTCTTATAATGGAGGTGAATGGGAATCACGGCTTTATAAGTGCATTACCGCCACCTATCTCTCAAGTGGACCATTGACACTCCTAATTGAGGTAGATAGAGTGTCAATGGTCCATTTGATAGATAGGTGGCGGTTGAGGTGCTGTTGAGAATGTGCTCAGGAGGACGCGCCGCCGCTCAGGACAGTTCGAACAGTTCGGACATTGCGTGAATCAGAGGTAAAAAAACGATATAAATACTGTTCAGTTTCTTGCACAGACCGATCGTTTTGTGTCTTTACACATCAATGTATCGTCACGAGCCGCAGGGTTTAATTTGTTTTTTTTTGTGTATGTTTTTTTTTACTCCCAAAGCCGTGATTCCCATTCACCTCCATTATAAGACTGACAGACTGCAACGGTTTGTGTTAAAAATCTTCATCAGATACACATCAAATTTTCATTTTTGGGTGAACAATCCCTTTAAGGTATAGTTCATCCAAATATGAAAATTCTGTAATAATTTACTCACCCTCAAGTAGTTCTAAAGAGTTTCATTTTTCTTCTGAACATAAAGAAAGATATTTTAATGAATGTGGGTAACCAAACAGTAAATTGACTTCTATAATATTTTTTTTCCAGATAATGGAAGTCAGTGGCTACCAGCAACTGTTTGGTTATCCACATTCTTCAAAATATCTTTATTTGTGTTCAGCAAAAGAAAGAAAGAACTTGAGGGTGAATAAATGATGACACGGTTTTTGGTGAACAATATGCCTTTAATGTAAACAAATATGCAAATGTAATACATGTAAATTTTCATATGTTATCATAAAAGTAAAAAAAATAAAAACTATTAGAAACAATTTAATATATCAACATATATATATCTTGCCCATACAGTTATGTATGTTTATGTATGTGTAATACATTTTTGGACACATGTCATATACATGTATATCCATCCCAAAAACCCAGCAATACACGTTGATATTATACAATATAAAATATTGACACTGTTAAATATTATTTGCCTTGTAGCTTGATTTCTGTACTCTGTAACTCTGTCTCTTCATAGCACTCCATCATCATCCATTTGTTGGTCATTGTGTAATTTCAAAGAAAAGTCTTCAGATAACTTTTTGTGCACAGTTGTTTGGACTGTCTTGGTTTAGTTTAAATAAGATTTAAATTAAATCTAGATATATATTATAAACTTATATCTTCATCTACCCAGTACATGAAAATGACATATCACCTCATTGGTAACATATATGTAAATTTCACTCTTGATATTGGGCAATATATGTCATATATTACAATTCCGTATGGGAAAATATGTCCAAAAGAAAACACACATTGGTGAAGATGAAAAGGGGTACCATAGGGACTACAAGTGAACTTACTATCTCATATCATAGGTCAGTGCACCAGTGGTGACTCCAGTGCTGACTGAGAGTGATTCAGCTGTTCTTACGCTGTTTGTGTTCTGTAATTGCTCTTGTCTGACACAGATCTCTGTGAGTTGTAGTTGCAGGACAAGAGGTCTCTGTCTGCCCCTCTGACCCACTGCAATTAGGCTGACTCCTTGTGTGCTTCCTGTCAGTATAGCCACTCCGTTGTCATATGACATGCCTCTGATACACACATGCACAAAGACACAGACAAAAAAGTCGTATCAACTTGGACACAAGGCTTAAGACCACTTGTCTATCACAGTACCCCCACCCACCCCCCACGCCATTCTTCCGTTGCCAGCACCAGCTCTTTGTCTCCATACATCATGGCAATATGAAGCAAGTTGCAACTAGCCCTTGTCTCCCCATCCTCCCTTCTGTGGCTCAGGGCCACAGAAAGTCAGTGGAGCCTCCCTCATCATTTTAATCAGCTTGTTAGGCATGGTCGGTCACCACAACACACAGATGCCTGATCAACAAACACACATACTTCTTTGATCCTTCTTTGTGATCTGGGAATACTGTGCACATGATCTCACTATTGCAAGGAAAATATTGATGCTGAAAAGCTTTAGGAAAATTGCAATTTACTTTGACAAGATGGGGTTTTAATAAAAGTTGGCTTTTGGGGGAATTGTTCATTGCACATTTGGGAATTGTGCAAATCATACATACCATCTGAACTTGCCTGTTTGATTCCCCCATAGCCACAAATCCAGCAGGGTCTCCTCAGCATCATCTGGACCCACTAACTGGCCCCCAGTCACTACTGCCCACTTTGTCCCCACCTCTCGTTATGATTGACATTTTGCTTCAATTCCAACAGTCTAACAGCTTCTGTGGACTCTCCATGGCCATTCTGAAATTTGAAAGAAAAGTTCAGGTCCACAGGTAACCTCTTGTGCACAATTGTTTGGACTGTCTTGGTTTAGTTCATGTTGGTTTGAAGATTTAAACGTAACTTTTAACGTTAATCAAATTCATACGTTTAAAAAATGTTTAATGTGAATTTGAGTCGTCCCTTATATTCCACAATTAACAAAATAATGACTGTTTTTACGTGTCATATTTTGAAAATAAATTTTTCCCCCGTGTCTTTCTTACTATCTTATCTGTGTTAAGATTATGAAGGAGCATATGTATCACATGTCTTTTCAGCCCTGTGCGACGTTATTCCCTATATATATATTTGTGTGCGTGTCTGTGTTTTCCAGCGGTCTGACATCTCTGCTCGTGGACCTAGATGATGTGTGGAGAGGGACAAGAGGAAGGTATGATGCGAAGGGGCGGTGTTAGACAATACCACCTCACAAATATATCCCAACCCTCTGTCATTCTGAAGAGCTTTTTCTAAGAACTATACTCTCATACCCTGATCCGTTATAGCCCGATCAGGCGACGGAGCTCCAGCGAAATAGAAGAGAAGACGGGATTTACCGGTTTTCGAGTAGAGGGCTGTTTTTGTATCGCCAGTTCATTCCAAATAACCGCAGTCTCGCCCAAGAGGACTGATAACATTTCAGTACTTTTTCTACAATCTTATCGACACTGCCATCTCTATTGTCTAGAGTCTGGGGTCACGAGGCATCACCTCCTAATTTTTATCTCAAGATAAAAGGCATCATTCATTATTTTTACAGACGAATAACAGTGAGAACAGGCAGAATTGCTCAGCATCACAATTCTGACAGAGACAGATTTTACTCAATTTGTTTTCGGGGGATTTCAAAGTAGCTACTAAATGAAGAAATATTTAACACGGTGAGATGCTCCATGAAAGAAATTACAGAAAGACACGCGGATAGAGTAAAGAGTTGGACAGTTTGTAAAGGACTAGGATCTTCTTTCTGGAGCTGTCAAGTGCATAACACGGTTTGTTGAATTATTCGTGTAAATTATATTTAACTGCTTTATAATAATTGTTTGTATCTGCTTGTATGTTTTCAAAGGTAGCAATAACATTTATTATAGTTTGTAAAGATGTTAATCAGTAGGTTCCAATATTCGTGTTGGTATATTAAATCGTTATATTAAATTGGTATATTAAAAATAGACGTTTAGTTTGTTTTAGGCTACAATTATTTTGAAAAGTGTTCGCGCAAATGCTTTGTACAACTGTTGCTTTACACCTTTTCTTCTACCTTTCTTTCTTACCAGTCATTCAAGAATTTTTCAAAACTAACAAAAAAACTAAAATAATGTAAAGGCTATTTAATTAAAATAGTCATGTAGATGTTGCAAATATTTAGGATACATGTTGTATATAATAATTGTGGCTGTCCATTATCAATTGTGAGAGAGAAATTATGGTGATCTAAAAGCAAAGTTCTCACAACAGATGTTAACCTTTTGAACCATTTATTATTCTGGTTCCGTTTTGTCCTGTCACGCAGCACGCGCCAAGCGTTATAGTGTGACAGATGGATGGCTTTAATTGCAAAACGTGACTCCAGAATGATCATATTTGCACTTAATATTGTATATAGGAAGGACAACAAAAGAGGGTGCGAATTTTCCATTTGTCCATTTTAAACTGATTTTGTGTGTGTGTGTGTGTTATTAGCACTGTATAGGACATAGTGTTATTAGCAATGCTAAAACTGTTTTTAACAATGACATTTTCTTCTCTTTTTATTTTTATTTTTTATTTATCGAATTTCAGATGCTCAAAATGGAAATATGCGTTTTCCCCAATAGCTATAGTACTAGTGTAAAATGCTTTTAAAAAAATCAACCACGATGCTTGCTCTGCATATTTTGCAAATGTCATGTACAATTTAGTTTGAGAGCTGTTATGACAATGTTAGTATTGTCTTGCAAATATCTTCGTGTAGTGTGCAAAGAGGATAAAATATGTATATTTTGGGGAGCATAAACATGGGGGGGGG
>NW_015630031.1:81607-83997 GCF_001515625.1 Sinocyclocheilus rhinocerous
GGGGGGGGGGGGGGGGGGGCCCGACGACAGATAAATAATCGTTAAAAACACTACAAACTGTGTAAAACTAAGTTTCTTTTGTTTTCTTTAGTAACCCAACTGTAATTATGAAATATTTGTGTTTCAGGACTTGTAACATTTCTAAGTCGAAACTGAAAATGATGCTGAGTCCAGAACAAACTGATTCAGATCTACCGTGGAGCCAGTCAGACGCTGAAACAATGCTGAACGATATCAAGGTTGGCTGCATCACGGACGAGCCCATGGAGGGAGAGGGCAAGATGAGGTCTCTGGCCCCGCAAACCCTCAGCAGGGAGGAAAAGAGGAGGCGCAGGCGCGCCACAGCGAAATACCGTTCAGCCCACGCCACCCGCGAGAGAATCCGGGTCGAAGCCTTCAACGTTGCCTTTGCCGAACTGAGGAAGCTGTTGCCTACACTGCCCCCTGACAAAAAACTGTCCAAGATTGAAATTCTGAGACTAGCTATTTGTTACATTTCATATCTAAATCATGTGTTGGATGTTTAGCACAGGTCCCTTTTTATGATGAGTAACGCAGTCCAAGGACATATGGGGGCCCGTCTGCAGCAAACATCACGGTATCCTAATTTTGCAGTTTGCAGCTTTTGCGCTATACCTACATTGGAAGTGCAATTGGAAGAGATTGAAACCACATAAGATGGCTATCACCCAAGTGTTCATTAGACTTTAGACAGGTATTAATACATTTTAATGAGATATTAGGCTATAGCTTAGAGCGAAGAGAATACCCTCTTCAGCCAAAAATGGTGATTGCTCAAAGAGTCGTGAACCATTTAAAAGACTGTGGTCCCTGCTTTAAGCTATATACAGAATAAATGATGCAATAAGGTCGAGAGGGACTTAAAACAAATCGAATAACCTATGCTGTTATTTGTGTATATGGACACACCAGTGTATAGCGTTTTTATAGCAGGTCAAAGTACAGAGAAAACCCGTTGCATCAATCTGTAGAGCACTGAAGAATAAACCAGCCCCTCTCCTCCTCTAATAGCTGCTCGGTAGATATAGTTAGTAGTTGTTTAATCAGGAGGAAATTACGTATAAGTGCCACTCGAATTATGACATCGTGACCATAACCACTCGCATTTAAATACTTATTTGTTATTTATTATATACTTGTTGAATATATTTTAATATGATTCATGTCATTTTTTATTTGTTGAAAGATTGTTGTTTAGATTAATGTACGTTGGTTGTATGTAGCTTAAAGAAAAGTTACCTTGTGTGTTAGACCTTGTCATTCAGTAATGATGAGATGAAAATGTTAAGCATCAACTTGCACCTTTAGTGTTAATTGATTTAATATATCTATATATTTTGTGATGCAGTTAGTTAGATAAATTGTCTGGTTTTGCTCATCAGTTTGTCATGCATTAGAACAACAAATGCATTACAAAGAAATCTTTTTAAATAACTAATATTTAAATCAATGGTCTATTAATGTCATTTGAATTGTTGACCTATGATTTATGAGACAATAGACTGGCAATTTATTGTATGACCAAAAATTACATCGTAAATTTTACATTTTCTTTTTCTGAGTGTTCACGTGCCGATGTCTGAGATGTTTACGTTCATAACCCCACTACGACATGTGATAGGCTACAATGAGTTATATAAAGTTATAGTGAGTTAATTTTTTAGTGAAAAACATATCTGCTATCCAAAGATCTATCTTGTATTTTCAGGGTCGTGCCCTTTATTGCTTTATGCACATATTTTGTAGTAAAGTTGCTGTGACAGCTTTTTTTAATCGAAGTATTTTGTTTTTCATATTTTAATGTTGATTTGTTTTTTCGTTTCTTTTTTTTTTTTTTTAAATAAAATAACAATGAAAAATGTTTGACTCTTTAATCACAGATGCCGAATAATAGAATAATATTGTCTTATTTAAAGATTAAATAGGTCGCCTAAGAATTATATTTGCGCTTCTGAGTGATAGCCTACGTCATGTAAATTGTATTCTTTATTAGCAGTGACTTTTGTAATTGTGACGTAATTTGCTTTAGGATATTCCGATAAACTGACATAGTCTACCAAGAGATGTGAATTAAGTCAGAAGCGCAGAGAAAAGGATGGAGAGTGTTCAGTCACGGTAAGCGTTGTCGTGTAGGTTTTGCTCTCCGTGTGTTTGCTCCTCGTTCTCCCTCTTGGCTGAAAGGCCGTTTCCCTAGAGAGGGGGCAGGTGTTACTCCAGACGAGCCAAGACAACCAAATTACTGGCCGTCTGGCACCTCCCGTGGGAAACACAGAGAGAGAGAGAGAGAGAGAGAGAGAAATTTATTCTTACATACGTGTGTGTGTGCGTGTGTGTGTGTGTGTGTGTGTGTGTGCACACAGTGGGCGCCA
>NW_015630031.1:84524-92080 GCF_001515625.1 Sinocyclocheilus rhinocerous
GGAAACAGAGAGAGAGAGAGAGAGAGAGAGTGAGTGAGTGAGTGAGAGAGAGAGAGAGAGAGAGCGAAACAGAGAGATAAAGACAGATTTATTCTTACATACCATTTATACATATATAATCATATTATATATTTAGGCTACATATACATAACGCTTCAATATACCATATATATTATAAGTAAAAACATGCAAGGGTTAACTTTGTTCAGTCTGCCCTTGTCGATGATCACTCGCGTCTTTAACACAATTTTGAAAAGCACAATTGTTTGTGTGTTATTAGTTTAGCCAGACTGATACTGACTTCAATGAAGATCAAAGAGTTCACAAACTTCTTCTTGCCACTGTATAGCCTATATAAAACTAACTGAATTCTCACATCCAAAAGAATCAGCAAGCTAATAGTTGCCTACATTTCTCAAGCATACCACTATGCATGCGTGATTCACTCATTCAAAACCTCAGTTGTTTCAGACCAGTGTTTTTACCCTTGTTGTAAGTCCAAAGTGTTTTTAGAAGAACCACTTTTCTTGATCAAATATTTTTATTTAATATCATCTGAATTTCTCTTCACTTGCTGGCAATAAAAGAACATTTTACACTAACACAACAGCACTCAAATTTAAACACTGGCTCAGTGATTGAATGATAATGGATAATGCAACTTTGTAATGTCTTGAGACCACCAGAAAGGATTTGATAGAGCTTCTATTTTAATCCGTGACTTAACATGCATTTTCCAGACGATAATTAACTTTGTGTCTATTATAGGCTGATGTCCCTAAAAGGATTTGACAGTACAAGTTGTAGTGTCTTATAACATAAATACTGTGTCCTATAGCCAACAAGACACCAGTTTCATCATCAAAATCATGTAAAGAGCAGCATATTTCTGTGATCTTAGAGTGATCGCAGTGACCTTATAGCCATGAAGCACCAAATCAAGTATGTGAGTATGATTTTTAGTTCAAAAATTAACAGTTTAAACAACAATTATAATATTTTCTACAGTTTGGTTTGGCATGGTTTTCTCTTTACCAGAAATTTCTATAATTTGTTAGATTAGTTATTGAATTTAATGTGTTTAAAAATGTTTCATCCTCTGACAGTTTACTTCTCTGGAATTGTTAATTAGCCTACCTGTTAATTTGTCATGTACCCTAACGTTGATTTCAGAAGCAAAGAATAAAATCATCATACTTTCCAATGCCAGAAAGATCAGACACTATAATGATTCACTTTCTGTCAAAATTGTTGTTAATGCATTTATTATTATTCAGTGGGGTTCTGGTGTTTTTAATGTGACTGAAATTAAAATGAATGAAATGCAAACACTCTAAATTTAAACCAAATATATCACATGGACAAATGCATCACCAACTGTTAATAGTTTTTACGTTATTGAGGAGTATTTATGGTATAAGGTGGTATATATCCATTCACTTTATTTTTGTCCATGCTGCAGCTCCAAAACAAACCCTAATTTAAAGCTGTCAGCTGTAGTCCTGGTTTGAGTGGGTAACAGACTGTGAATGCAGCCAGCACATGTGTGTTTGTGTATGAGAAAGAGCCATATTGCCTCTCTGTTCACCATGGATTATGTAATGGCAAAGACCTACAAGTGACCATATGTCAGGAAGTGTACAGACGGCCAAAAATCCTATTCACTATAGTCCTGTTTGAATCATCATTCAGGTACACTTTTCTAGAATCAAACATGCATGGGACAATATAGGCAGGAACACATTCCCATTTGTTCCAAATAAGGCTTCTTGTTTTTCCAACTAGAGAAACACACAAAAAAGCAGCCATATGTCCACAGGTCTTTAAACAGCATTTAAAAGGCAGAAGGGAGTGTTTGCATCTTTCCTCTCCTTCCATTACAAGTGTGCTCATCTTCAATGCCTAGAGCCCATCTCCCTTTGCACCTTCAACCTACCCCTTTCACTCATTCCCTTGATATTCATCAAAGGTGTGTGTTGTAGAGTGAGCGTTGCACTAGCAGTGAGGTACAAAGGCAGATCCATGTGTTGAAATGTGGCCCCTGGGATGGGCCACATTATGCTTGCCCACTTCACCAGCAGGGACCCAGGCTGGAGCTGGCTCATGGCCCTTTGTCTCCAAACAGATGGAAAAACACTAGAGTAGAGAGAGTGGGAGAGAAGGAGAGAAAAGAAGAAAGGGGATACAGAAAAAAGAAGTCAGTCTGTTCTCATTACCTCACATATTGAGAGCGACACGCTTACAATACGTCAGTGTCGGATAGGCTCTGTCTTATTCAAGCTCATGCTCAGGCCATCTGTACACACAGCGCACATGCATTTACACATGCACAGCAGTCAGCTTCATATATTTAAGTACCATTATTGCTATATCATTAAATTAAGTGACAATTTTAAAGGTATGCTTACTGTGTCGGCTATGTCTGTTAGTACTGTTTGTAGTTTTCTTTTTCTTTTTGTAGAGGTTTATTGTAGTTTATTTTTCAACAAGAGCATAATATTGAATGAAGAGATTTTAAGTCCTCTTACACATTTTCGCTAAACAGTATAAAACTTGTAAACACAGGTCATTCATCCCTCAGACTCCAAACTGAATGCGTTCTGAATAGCGACCATCTGCACAATGACTTCTTAAAGCACATATGCTTTAGGCCCCCTTCACATCCTTTCAGAAAACCAAAAAGGTGTTGTTTACATTCAAAGGTTATTCAAGCGTTGTTCTTGCACTATATTGCTATATTTGTCACTTCAAGGATCTAAGAACAAATTATTAAGACATAGATCTTGAAATTGAATCGCCCTCTGTCGGTCACTTTCAGTTGTTGCATATTCAAGCGCTATGCTCTGAAAATAGACGTGTACTACTTGCATTTGTCCACAAGATGGCGATCTTTGCTTATGAAAGTGAGAGACGTTTCTTCACATATGTGATACGTGAGTATTACCAATAATTCTTATATGTTTACTAACAGATACATTGATGCTAGCACATTGTTTTCAGAAAAAAAGTTACACTACATAAAACTGAATCACAAAATTGCAAATTTACCTGAATGGCTGAAACTGCTGTAACTCTGCTTCAATTCAGTAATCATTTATATTTATAACTGTCTGCAGCCTCAGGAAGTTTGCCAGAGACTTGGCATGAATAATGTAATCGCTGTAATGCAACTGGTCTCGCCATGTTTGTGTAGTCCTAGGGAGTCGGAAAAAGGTCTAAGTCAGAGGTCTTGAACTCAGCATGACCCCAGGACATCCTTAATCTTTAGTGTTATGCATGAAATGAATAAAAAATGACACTGAGCGAAAAACATCTGAATGCTAGCGTCAGCTGACTAACATTATGATACCTCTGAAATGTTACCATTAAAGCCATTATTTGTCATAATTTGTTGATGTATGCCCACAGTGAAATTAAGTCAAGTCACCCTTATTTCTATAGTGCTTTGTGCCATACTGATTGTGTCAAAGCAGCTTAAAAAAATAAACAGGAAATAGCAGAAGCAATTATAAAAGCTCTTCTATACTACGGAGACAGTTCTGCTGTAAAACAGCTCTAAAAGACAATAGTGTCATTCTTATCTTAGGTTAGTTCAGATCAATAGCAGTGTGAATCTATCAGCTATAAGCAGTTCTACAATGAGCAGCAATGTTGTTGTTCAGTTCGAGTCAGAATTCAGTGTTGATTTAATGCAGTTCTAGTGTTGATGTTGCGAGATGTGATTTAGCATAAAGCAGCTCTACACAACAACAGTGCCATCATCCAGCTTAATTCAGTTCAAGTTCCCATCCAATAGTTTTAATCAATGCTGTCATATCGATATTTTACAAAAACAACTTTTTATTAATTTATTTGTTTATTTTGCTTTTATTAGTTTCGTCTACTCCCTGACTTTAATTTATTTTACATCTATATCCTTACTTTTGCAAACGTTTGTTTGAACACGCGGGAATAGAATCGTGTGCTGTTGTATAGGCTATTGTATATTGTGTAGTAGCTACATTGTTTTTGCTAGTTACATAATGAATTCTATTCTATTCTATTCTATTCTATTCAAAGAATTCCTAGCCTACCTACAGTAGGCGTTATAGTCGGCCACTGTTGTTCCCCTAGCGCGTCATGTTCGTACTGCACTTTCGCCTCACTTAGTTCTAAAGGAAGCACTGCCCCTCAGCAAATCCCAATGTATTGAGCTGATTCTACCACAGGAAATTCGGTCACTTTAAGTCTCGGACATACTCAGGGATTATATATAAAATAAATTAGTTGTTCCGTGCTTTCCATCAGAATTCAACGATTCGGTAAAGGTGAGTTTGTTATATCCACGGACTGCGATAAAGCATTCTGCCGCTGTGAGCTTAGCTTGCTATAGAACTGCTGTGACACTTGTGAATTCTCAACCATGCATTGTTTCAATATCTTCTCTTCAACTGACTATCAAATATTGTCCGTAGGCTACTGTTTTATATATTTAGTCTTACCCTGTGGGTATACACAGAATTCATTTTTAGACAATTGTCTCATTCTGTTGGCCACCAGCTAGACATCAGAACACGACTAGATGCCCATCCATACATGTAGGTACAGTGTTTTTTTTTACTGGACTGAAAATGACACTTTATTTGCAGCGAGTTCCCACAGTAACAGTGGAAAACGCCTTGGAAAGTATGTTTGAAACAGCTTTGGAGAAGCATGCTCAGTGCTTTAGGACTAGTGTTGTTACGGAAACACGTGTCAGGCTGGATACATGGGCACATTGGGAAAAACTGCGTTATATCATTAATAGGGGAGGGGGAGCATAGGTGTCGCTGACACGCTTCTTACGTGACAAGTGGAATATCGCTGCTTCTCTTCCAAACTTAATTCTCTCCTGCTCGGGAAGAGTTTTATTGTTTTACAGCGGTCTTTCCCCTGTCTGGGTCGGTTAGTCGTGGGGTATAGGCTAACTAATGTAATTTATGGTTAATGGAGTAAGGCAAGACGCTTCAGGCCTTGAACAGACCGGGGTTTTTCCTACAGCGTCCGCCATTTATTTGAGTTGCGGGATGCTACAGGTACAATTGGGAGTTGGCAAACAAAGAGTTACGGGTTTTTCGCCATTAAATAAAACAAAGGCTTCACTTGACCAGTGTAAACAGTACTTCAGTAAAAAGCCAATGTTGAAACTGAGCTGACAGGAAAGGTGGTCAATTTATGGGTGTAAATCCTCAATGTAAACAACATTATAACACTTTCTCATGATAAGAATCCATCTAAAGTCATTTCAATTTGAACAAACTAGTATATTTTTTAATATCTGTCTTTTGTCATTTTTGATGCTTTTCTTTTATGCTTCACTGATCATCATGGACTTGACGCTTGTATTGTTTATCTGCAGAATAATCTGTCATCTTTGTTGGCTCTGACTATCCAAAACATTCCAGAAGTCATTTCCTGAAGCTCAATTCTTTGTAGCTTGTCATACAGAAATTTGAGGTGTGATGATTGAAACATGCACAACCTGCCACCAAAGAGAAAACCATTTAGCAACTTGGAGATTCCCACCATCCTATGAATTATTCAACACTGTCATTTATATAGATTATATCTGTGCTTGAACCTCTGATGGCTGGAAATTTCTGTACAGTTTAGACAGGATTGCACAGGACCGTGAAAGTGTCTGTTACATACCTGTCATGCAGCTACAATTTCAAAGCCATTTAAGAATTGCTACACCCTTTTTTGAAAGACAGAAATGAAATGGCTCTTTAAATGGTAGGCCTCTCTCTCATAGTTGTTGAATGTAAGTTGTGGTTAATGTCACACAGTGCAGTGTTATTCAGCCTCAATCCCCCCCCCAAAAAAATGCCATAATGGTTTTACTATTTAATCAATACCAATAGATATATATTTTTAAACTATCGGTTATCTAAAAATATCAAGACTGAGAGATGTCAACAGTTTTTTTTTCTTTTCCTCTGTGGCCAGCGCTAGAGTGTTACAGTATAACAGTGAAAGGAACGTTGACATAATGCAGAATTTCACTTCATTGCTTTTCAGCTGTTTTTCTAAGCTCAACATTTAAAAAAAAGAAATAAATAAAATAAAAAAAACTTCTACCAGACCTTGTGTTTTTCTCACTCCACTGCAGTGCCTCTCTCATTTTTAAATGTAAAAATTTATTCAGTGTGACTGACCTCTAACAGGAGAAAACAAAGCATTAGCATACTAAGTGAACAGCCTATTTCCCATTTTATATTTCCCCCCCATTTTAAAGTCTTACAGACTGTTCAATAATTCTGTCTACTCACCATAATTATCAGTATTGCCAAAATTCAGCCTTCCTGTAGCTCAAAAGGTACAGCATGGCACTAGCAATGCCATGGTCATGGGTTTGATTCTTGAGGCATAAATGCATTAATAGAAAATCTCTAGTATTCGCAGTAGTTTGCAGAAGAGAAAAGTGGGGATGTAGTTGACATGTCTGATGTTTGTTGTGTTAAAGCAACTTTTTTTGTTTCAACTGAGGGGGGAAGCACACAGTAAGAATGTTGCTATTGTCATTGTCAAGTGACTGATCAGCATCAGTTGCATCTCTTCATTGCCATTCACAAATCTTCTCCTTTGGCCTTATGGGATAGTAAAGTGTCCAACAGTTGCACACTTCAGAATTTTGGTCATCAGGGAAAGTTTTGCCCTTTTTTTTTTTATACTTTTTTTTTTTATATATATATTTTTTATACTTTTTTAAAAATACTTATTAATTTAATTAATAATTTATGCATTTAGCTGACACCTTTATCCAAAGTAACTTACAATGCATTCAGACTACATTTTTTTACCAGTATGTGTGTTCCCTGGGAATTGAACCCACAACCTTTTGCGCTGCTAACGCAATGCTCCACCACTGAGCCACAGGAACACATATATAGATACATTTATATATATACATATATATTCACCTGCTATATAGTAGGGATGTATGCATTTTCGATCATTTTTAACTTCAATTCATGAGGCTTCTGGTGTTATTTGCTTCGAGTTATTTAAAGTGACTTAAAAGTGACAGCAATCTAGTACTTGCTGCTGTCTTTGTTAATCAAAAGTAAATAAAAATCACTCACAGCTATTGACTGAATAACATTAGTATCCATTTAATAAGATCAGTATATATTTAGCTAATTTATAGTGAAAACTTTTTATTTTTTTTTACTTTTAATTTTGAATATACAATTTATGTATTATTTACTACCTGAGTGCTACTGTTACCTGTTGTAACCTACCTACTGAGACCTACCATACCTGAAAAACTTAAAGCACAGTTTTTTTATTGTATTTATCGTAATGTTCATTGTTTGCATCTGGTGCTGGCCCACCTGAAGGACATCACTGGACCCTTGCTGGATCCTCTTCAGTTTGCCTACAGAGCAAACAGGTCTGTGGACGATGCAGTAAACATGGGACTGCATTATGTTCTGCAACATCTAGACAGACCAGGGACTTATGTGCGGATCCTGTTCGTGGACTTCAGCTCAGCCTTTAACACTATCATCCCAAACCACCTCCTGCCCAAACTA
>NW_015630031.1:94542-95959 GCF_001515625.1 Sinocyclocheilus rhinocerous
CAGTTTCTTTCCTCAGGCCATCCATCTCATGAACACTTGACAATAACTGTGGAACACACACTATTTATTCACTCATACACTTATTTATCTAACACACATACTCAGTCTACATTTCAATTTGCACATAATATACCTGTACATACAACTGTCTATTGTTCTATACCTGTACATACAATTGTCGGTTTGTATATTTTTTATTCCTTATTTTACTTGTTCTATTTTTTATTTTTTATTATCTGTGTTTTTTGTTCTGTCACTGTCATTCTGTTAGACTGTGGAAGCTTCCGTCACGAAAACAAATTCCTCGTATGTGTAAACATACCTGGCAATAAAGCTCATTCTGATTCTGATTCTGATTCTTTGTTTTTGTGTTTTTAATAGCAAAGATAAAATAAAATAACAAAAATAGCTATAGGAATTATTAGGAAATAAGATTTTGGTCATATTGCCCACTGCTGGTCACCATGTACTGTAATTCTGTGTGATAAAGCTGTAGTCCTAGTATCCTGCTCTGTAAAAGGATGAGTAAGATTAAGTTTTACTTTCAAAATTTGTTGCAAAACAGTTTTATTGCAGTATTCATACAGGATATTTTTTCTCTCTGTCTCTATGGGTGTCTCATAGACATGTTTGATTTAGATATGTTGTAAGTACTGTTTGATAGGGAGCCAGTGCTCTTTTGTGTGTTGATAAGTTGTCTCTGTTCTTCTCTCTCCGCTTTATTCTCACCCTTTCTGTGGTCTTGATTTCTCACATCTGCCAATCCAGCACCACAATGCCGGCATACAAATAGGATTTGACCCCTGATCACTGAAAATGTCTCTTCCTGCAGACCATACATTATAGGTCTGTTAATAAAAAAGCTTTTCTGTTACTGTTCATAGATAGCCACAGAGAATAATTTTATAGCCTAGCCTATGGTATTCTTTTAGAGCTCAGATGAATGAATGAACAATCGAGATTAGGGGTGCTCCGATTGATCGGCTACTAGGGATGTAACGATTAACTGTGAGCCGGTTGGAAATCGATTCAAATATGTGACGATTCAAATCGGTTGAGATGCTAAACAAATCGCGATTAATTTAGGGGTAAGAGTTTATATGAATTCATGTCTGAGGGGAACTTACTGTCTTTAGTCTCTGTCCGGCGCGGGTGAAATCATAATGCTGAAGGTGAGGTACTCACCTTCATATTTCTTAATTAAATAACTTATACAGTAATTTGAAAACCTTGTGTGAGACGTAATTTCACAAACAGCGTGAGTGAATCACCGCGCACGCTCTCTCTCAATATACGCAAATGTCTTCAAATCACCACATCGCTTCTGTCTATAAGCGAGCTGCACAGTTGACACAGGAATTGTCACTTGCACAATCGAGGCAGTGTCACATCGTCACTAAAGTTTATAAATTGCATT
>NW_015630031.1:96305-100765 GCF_001515625.1 Sinocyclocheilus rhinocerous
CACAGGAATTGTCACTTGCACAATCGAGGCAGTGTCACATCATCACGAAATCGTCATCGTAAAGTTTATAAATTGCATTACTTTTTAATTCTTGCCAGTGTTTAACCATTCAGTGCTCGCGCGCTCTCCTGGAGACCGTGTGCTCATGCATAATGCCAGGTTCACATTACTCCGTTTGTAGTGCGTATGTGGTGCGTATTTTTTTCTGCGCTCATGTTAACGGATTAAAGCGCTCACACTGCACACGGTTGGTGTCCGGCAGTTCGTTCCAGTAGCGGTGCGTCTGCAGCAGTGCAGATCGTTTCCACACCGAGTCTATTTTTGCTGCGCTGCAAGCGCTGAATTAAAGTAAATATGAACATGGATTGACACGAAAATGTAGTAATTACAACATAAATGCATATTATTAAAGTCTACTGTGTTTCGGCATGGATTTTCATTGGAAGAAAATCCTAAATATTGATTTGGGTGTTTATATGAATGTGTTTCAGAGGGGAACTGATGGTCTTCAGAAACGTTTAGATGGTATTTTCTTTTCATCTCGTCTCTGTATAATTCACATTAAAGCAGTGTTTTCAGCGCAGCTCTGCTTTGTTTACAGCGGTAACCAAGGAAACGCTGTATCAGCGCCTCCTATAAATGTTTTGTTTGTGGTAAACAGCCACGGATCAGTAGCGGACTCCTGTGTGAAAGCTGCTTCCCCTCTCACAAGAGTCACCTAAGAGGGGAATTTCCCCCCATTTTCAAAAATGAAATTCAGGCCTGAATAAATGTCTAAAAATCCTGATTGGAGTATCACTATAAATAGTTATAAATAATAAAACGAAGGCTTTAAAAAGATCGGTATCGGTGATCGGTATCGGCAGATAATGCTTTCTGTGATCGGCGATCGGCCTCAAAAATCCTGATCGGAGCACCCCTAACCGAGATTATGGATACCACAACTAATTGTGAAAAAGTCAGTTATAGCATGTGTTTTGTGTTTGTTTGTTTTTGTTTGTCATCCTATTGTTGAAGTTCTGCTCTGAATTGGACGATGGATGGTTGGTTGTTTTTCTGGGTGAATTTCACTAATTTATATGCAGTTCAAGAGGTATCCGCTTGTTAAGTCTGACGTCACGCGTCACCGTTTCCGCGTCCAAACACTCTATCAGAGACCACGAGAAAACAACAAAAGGTGCTAATATGCACTCACAATGTGATATAATGCTACCAAAAAAATATATAATTCTAACCTTTAACTCCATACCGAAATCCCAGATAGCCAGACAATGAAAATATAAATAAATAAATATACAAATTATTTGTGTTTGGGACGCTGTGAGCATGGAGACTGTAGTGTACACCGTAAGTTTGAAAACGTTTAGCTTAACTGTTTAATATGAATAAACAGTGCTCATAAACGGCTGCTGAGGCAGGTTTGTTTGTTTTCCCTTGTTCATTTACCTCTCTCTGTTTCTCTCATGTGTTTCATATTTTTGAAATCCCAGAGCTAACTACTTGAGTGGCTGCGTTGGCACTCAAAAGGACTGTAAGGGTGAATAAATAGCAGTCTCTAAGGTTAAGGGTGTGATCTGGTGTTTACTTTAATGTGAAACTAGTAATTATAGGTAGGCCTGTCACGATAACATCTTTTTGTTGTGCGATATATTGCCCCAGAAATAATTGCGATAAGCGATATTATTGTCATTTTAAAGATCATTTTATGCCACTGAATATATAATCATAATGTAACAGTATAATAATGCAAGAAGGCCTACACACTTCCAAATGACAACAAACTTTGTTTTTGTTAAATGTGAGCCAAAATCATCACAATTAAAAGAACCAAAGACTTAAACTACTTCAGTCTGTGTGAATTGAATTTATTTAATACACAAGTTTCACAATTTGAGTTGAATTACTGAAATAAATTAACTTTTCCACGACATTCTAATTTACTGAGATGCACCTGTATATTGCGCGATAAGTCGATATATTGATTATTGCAACAGGCCTAATTATAGGATATCATAATACATTTTATTCCTGATTTTTTAACAATTTTTTTCAGTAGTTGTGCCTGCTGATAATGAAAGGATGTTAAGAAGAGGAGTAAACACTCATAGAAAATTCTGTAGAAAAACAGATAATGTACATTTTCCGTTAAAGTTACAAAAGTTACATGCATTTTAAAGCCATATCATTTTAAACTTATAGGCTATACGGTTTTCTGAGCGCACACTTCTGAAGCACGCACACAGAAAGCGGCTGTCACACGGCATGTGAGTACTAAAAGTTCTCTTTCATGTCTTTTTGCACTTAAACTAGGGATGGGCGATATGACAAAACAATTAAAATCTCAATTTTTTCAGAACATTTGACTGATTCTCAATTTTTTTTAATGATTTTAACTAGTCAACTTGAAAATGTAACCACAACATGATTCAAGTAACTTTTTCTTTATTAACCCTCTAGTTAAAGAAAATCCTATTCCAAGTGCACCACAAATGAAGTTGTCAACATGATGTAAATGTTAAACCAATCACTTGTTAAATATCTTTGCAGAAAAGATGCAATGAACTACAACTACATCTTGTACATCTTGTATGTTCAGAAATAATACGAGGAAAATGCTTTAAAAAAATCTCAAAAATCAAGGTAGTAGGCCTAATTCAACTTCAAAATGACTGAAGGTATAACACCAGCAGACTATTATCAACCATAAATGTTCTGTAAAATCAACAGCAACTTTTATCCTGTCAATATGATGCAAACATGAAATATCAGACATACAGTAGGAGTTACAGGTTTTTTATTAGATTGCGCTGCTTTTCCATAGTATTTTCTATGAAAACATGGACGTGTTTGACTGTTGCACTCGCGTCTCTTGTAGCGTCTTGTGCATGAAATGGCATTATAAAAACGCGGCGCTCAAGTTAAAAGAAGTTCACTCCCATCTTCTTGCATGTTTTTCCTATTCCACTGCCCGTGTCGCATCTTTGTCAACACAAAAGTGCATTCCGTGTGAATGGCGCCTAGCGATATGAGCGCTTCACATGTGAGCGGTTAATCACGAGCGGTTAATCAGGTGGCGCTTATGGAACAACAGTAATATAGCATTTCCTTGGTAACCACTGTAAACACAGCAGCGCTGCACGAATTAACACTATTTTAAATGGATTATACGGAGGCAAGATGAAAAGACAACGCCTTGTGAACTTTTCTGAAAACAGCCAGTTCCCCTCAGAAATGCATTCATATAAATTTAATATTTAGTATTTTCTTCCTATATTTCGCGCATCGTGAACAGTGATCTTGTTCTGCCTGCTACAGTATTTTCTCCTCTTTGCGTCCGTCTTCAGTGTCTCTGGTCTCTGTTAATGGCCATTTACAGACTAATTATACAGACTAATGTCAGAGACGCGGCTGTTCAAACAGAACAGAACACAGTGTGCGAGTACTGAATGGAGTTGTCTTTCGTGCCCGAATGCTTTTTAATTGCTTGAATTTTTAAATTAACAAGGCTTAAAAACACATGAAAATGATAAACTTTCGTGACGATGCAGCAGTGGCTCGATCGGGCAAGTAACAAATCCATCAAGAGTGTCTTTCATGCTGGCCCGGGCCATGGGGCACTCCTTATTGTAGAGCCCTGTTTAATTAGAAGACATTTCTTACTTGAATGCTGCTTTTAAATGCTCTAGCGTGAAGATAAACATGGCAGATTGTGTGTGGCTCACTCAGGGTGGGTCCCTTCTAATAAGGCAATGTCTGTCAATGGTCGTGGGTGGGGCCAGTAAAATGTGACGTCACACTTTATGGATTCCGCGAATGGCTTGTTCTGAGACACTGCTTATGATTTATGGGGATTGAAAAAAAGAGCAGGTGGATGTTTAATCATTATAGGGTGCTTGTGTACACACACTGCCAACACACATTTATGTTCAAACAATATGTAAAAGTGAATTTTGTATAATTGGTGTCCTTTATAAACTGCAAAGGTCTCTCACTTTTCTGGGCCATGTGATATCAGAGGAAGGCATTAAGACAGATCCTGCTAAGATAGCAGCAGTGAGTCAGTTTATAGTGCCTTAGTCACTGAAAGATGTGCGGTAATTTTAGGACTGGTGGGATGGTATATCATAATTTGGTCCCACAATTTTCAGAAAATCCTCAATCATGGATGACTTAAAGGGCACCTATTATTAGGGTTGTGCTGATAGACGTTAGTATCGTGTATCGACGATAGACAGAGATATTGCCTGTGGTTGATGCCTTTGACGATAGCAAGACGATTATTATTATTATTATTATTATTATCAGGCTAGTAATACTATCTAATTAATATTAGGGCTTATTTGTTGTATTATATTTCTTTTTCCGCGTTTTTACAGTATTGGCTCGTTCTAACCAATCACACACGATTATGCTGAGCTTATGAATGCAATGGCCAATCAGAGGCGTTCAGATGAGTCATC
>NW_015630031.1:101869-112443 GCF_001515625.1 Sinocyclocheilus rhinocerous
ATTATTATTATTATTATCAGGCTAGTAATACTATCTAATTAATATTAGGGCTTATTTGTTGTATTATATTTCTTTTTCCGCGTTTTTACAGTATTGGCTCGTTCTAACCAATCACACACGATTATGCTGAGCTTATGAATGCAATAGCCAATCAGAGGCGTTCAGATGAGTCATCACTGAAACAGCGTGATGCAGAGAGCGCGACCATAACGTAGAGACCGAAATTACATGCGGTCGTGTAAATAAGATAAATAACATAAGACTATTTAGTTTGCTTAATAAAAGAACAAGGTATATACCTGTTCTATAGGAAAGGTCACTTTAAATGACTTCTGTTGTGATCTGGCGCTATAGAGAAAATATAATTAAATATTAACTTGACCTTCAAGGGGGGCGGGGGGTGCCGTTGGGGGGGCGGGCCGCCCCCCTAAAATAATGGCAGGGGAAACACTGCTTACGATGTTTCTATTAATTTATGTTAAATACAAATTCAGTCATATTAAAAACATTAGGCTGCTTTTAGCCTTACGCTGGAGTTGGTTCGCTTTCTCGCAATGAAACTAAGTAAATAATTACATAAATTAGCACGATAATATTATGTATCGGCGATCTCACAGGCTGACGATAGAACGATATGAAAATTGAGCATATCGCCCAACACTACCTATTATGCCCCTTTTTACAAGATGTAATATTGGTCTTGGGTGTCCCCAGAATGCGTCTGTGAAGTTTCAGCTCAAAATACCCCACAGATCATTTATTATAACAGCTAGAAAATGACATTTTTGGGGTGTGTCTAAAAAAGACCTGTTTTGGAGTATATCACTTTAAATGCAAATGAGCTGCATATTCCCGCCCCATCTACAGAAGAGGGTGTAGCGTATATGTCTCTCTGCATTGCATATCTACAGCAATAAACAGCCGGTAGAAGCAACATGGCAGAGCAAGAGAACCCGGTGTTCAGCCATACATATGGGAAGCCAAATGCACTGAAAGTGGGACGAAACAGCGCGATGTTACAGAGTTCGCGCCGCGCTGACCTGTCATCGTTGCGGATCAATGGACCGAGACGCGCGACCACGCTACCAAACGAACAGCGCGGCACAAACCAATCTCACAAGCGCAGCGCTTATCAATTAAAATACTTCGATAACGCACGCACACAAACACGGTTAAAACGCTAAGCACTATAATGACATGACATTCACAAAGCAGTCTGGAGTGATAAACGTATTTAGGTAGATTTTGAAGTGCATTACCATGAAAAATGAAAACAATCCACAGCGTCCTCAGCAGCTCAGATGTTGGGAGAAAATGAAGACTCATATGTTCAGTCTTACATCCAAACACAGAACATGGGGATTGCTTGTGAGACATTGTTGATGTTACAGCTGCTCGAACGCAGACAAAATGGAGGACAGCGTACAACCACCGAGGGTCGGAAACTATAGCAATGCAGAGCTGTCAGTCAACCCCTGTGGCTCGACCCTGTGCAATGTGATGTCACATTGCATAGCGAATCAAAAACGGCTTGCCTAGTGAGACTGATTTGGTTTAAAGGGGGTTAAAAAATGAGGAGTGGGTGGATTTTTATCAATGTAGGATGGTTGTGTTCACACACTGCCAACACACATTTATGTCCAAACACCATGTAAAAGTGGATTTTGCATAACAGGTGCCCTTTAATTAAAACACCTGTCTTGATTTCTCCAGATTTTACCAAGCTGTTTAAGGTTCAGACAGATGCCAGTGAGAAAGGACTGGGGGCTGTTTTGACTCAGGAGATAGAAGGGGAAGAGCACGTTGTTGCCTACACTTCTCGCTTGCTTCAAGGAGCTGAAAAAGTGTATTCAGTTAGGGCTGTCACGATTATGAAATTTGGCTGACGATTAATTGTCTAAAAATAGTCAGTTATTGCGATTAATTGTCTGTTTTAGGGCTTTGGCGATTATGCCGATTATCACGGTTAATTGCATGTTTTTTTTTTATGGCTTTCATTATATAATTGTGATTAATTTAAGGGTTCAGTAAATAATTATGATGTTATCTTTTAATCTTTTTGAGTTATTATTTTGCAGTGTAAGATTACATAGAGAATTCCAAATTCTAAGAATTGGCCAATACCGATTCAACACCAGCGCTATTTTTTTTTCTACACCACTACAGAATATCAATACTGTGTTTGTGGAACTAATGGTCACTCTTTTTTTAAACCCTTTGTTAAACGCAATCCACTAAATACTCACTTCCTCATTACAGAGAAAAACTACATTTGAATAAAAATATATAAGCTATGAAATAGTGCTGGGCGGTATACCGAATATATATCATACCGAATACCGGTGTTTATTTTTGTTATGATATGAATTTTTAAAATACCGCAATACCGGTGTACTCATCGGCAAACTCTAACACTGTTGCAGGCTGGTTCAGTAGTTTTTCAAAGTGTTCCACCCAACGTCTCTCTTATGCTTTGGCCGTCAGCAGTGAATGACCATCTTTATCTCTGATTGGTACTCACCGCAACCACACTTCCTCAATCATTGTCTCGTGATCTTCCGTTCCTACCAATATTTTGATTTGGTTCTGAAGTTTAAGTTAGATTTTTTTCAAGCGGTGTGCGATCCTTAAACTTAGCAAGAGTCAGAGCCGGCATTTAGCGACAAGTAAATGATGATCTGATCCTACATCAGCACCGATTCGGCTTCTAACATCGAGAAAGGATGACAGTCAGCGTTTACCGATATGGATATTGTCAATTTAATTCTCATACAGTCCACCAGGCAATCGCCACGTCATCTTGTGTCGCTGCTTACGTTGAAAGTACGTATTTCCAACATGCACACTATTCGCAGTTTAGAACAAACATAGTAGATCGGCATTGTCATTTCGATGCCATTGCCATTGAGATGAGTGTTATAGTCACCGATCAGTAGGAGGACATCGTGACAAGGGACGCTAGCAAATTCCTCTTTGAGTAGGTAGTAGGGCTGTGCGATTAATCGAAATCAAATCGAAATCGCGATTTGAGACGTTGCGGAGTAGGGTTGCCCCCCCCAAAAAATCGATTTTCGAATATTCGTCGAATTTAAAATAAAAATCCACATTCGAATGCAAAAACGTTACATATCGAGACTTTATGGCGGGGTTTTTCCCCTTCCCACTGCATCTCATGTTTTTAAATGAAAAATGTACTCTGTGTGATTGGCTTTCCATTCGAATTTAGTTTTTCAGCCATTTTGACAGCCCTAGTAGAAAGCGTCTATTACTGCATCATTTTGTAAATTAATCCACATAAGTGAACAAATCAAATTCACAAAACATTTCTTCAGTCCACAAATGGCATTACATTGTATCTACACTGCAGCACGACTCAACAAAACTTGAGTCTGAATAACAATTAATTTGCTCTTCAAATGTAAATAATGTCTTCCCACAAGCCTTTTGTTAGTTGGAGTATGTTTACCACCATATGGTTATACACAGTACAAACAACCACATGAAATGCTGCCATTGTGAGATGGTCTAATGAGGGAATGTGACAACAGTGACAGATGTACTGTAATGTATGAGTAGTAAGGCATGGGAGGAGATCATGTAAGCACATGGTATGGATTATATCAGATACAGAGAAAAAGCTCAGTTAATTCTGTCAGCTGTAGATCTGAAGTTCTGTGTATGGCATTAGTAAGTGTTTTGGGGATTTGGGGTAATTGTTCATTTTGAAGCCCAGATCTAATTTTTGCTTCCAATTCAAACCATCCCCCTCTCTCAATGCCAGCATAACCAGACAGGTTACGATTACTGTACAATCAGTTCTTTGACCAGAATCCATGATTTCAAGGCTTTCTGCAAGTGCAACACTGCTTTAAAGAAAGCATTGTAACATTTTCCCAACAAAGGCATCTGGGATGTGCACCATTTCCCAGTGTTCTGCTCCTGATGAAAACCGTTATATTCTCAGAGGAGTCTGCCTTATATTGTCTTGCCTAACAAGCACAAAATATGTGAAAATTGAATGTGGTAAGAAAAGAAAAATATAACAATTGATAGTTAATTGATATGCAACTTCTCAAAGAGCATGTTTGCATACTGCTGCATGGTTCTCTGACAATTTACATTTATGCATTTGGCAGACGCTTTTATCCAAAGTGACCTACATTGCATTCAACGTACAAATTTTTCCTATTCTTGCTTTCGCTGGGAATCAAACCCATGACCTTGGCATTGCTTGTGCTATGATACTGTTTGAGCTACAAGAAGGCGAGTGTTGGGATGGTATTCACCCAGACAGAAACAAACGAAGTGACCTCATAACATTAATTTTAATTAAGAGTTACTGATTTCCTACAATAGGAGCAACAGCCATCATTGACAATTCAACATAGTTAAACAAAGCTCTACTTCATGCAAATAATATAAAACCACCAGATGCTGGTTCTTAGTACTGCAAGGGAGCAAACGCTTCTCTTTTAGTTCATGTAGCTACACCCAACAAACCCACAAATTTGCTCACACATCTATGTGTTTAGACAAGGCTCAGCTTGTTACTTTCAGTCCAAAACATGTCATTGTGCACTTTAGTTTTTCATCCACCCAGCTTTAGAGATTGTATTGAAAAAAACATTTCTGTCTGAAGAAGAGTCTCACAATGATATGATTCCAAAATAAGTATGTCTGGAGTTCTTCTCCTTCTCTGTTTCACCTGAAAAATTTACCAACGACTGTATTGGTAAAATTGCCTATTGGGTCTTATGCTTTTTTAATTTCCTAACAAACAACCGCAAAATAATATTATATACACTGTATCTTTCTTAGCAATCTATCAGGTCTTTAATGCCACTATTGCTAATAAGTTTTGATAACTTTTCCATAACTGTGATATACTTGCTGCTGATGTATCTGGCATGTCTATTTAAAACCTCTGTAGTAGTCTAAAGTAGTTGATTGACAGGTGAGTAGGCAGACTGTTGTTGTCCAGTAGGGTTGGGCCGATAGACGATGCCATCGTCCATTGCCGATGGCTGATAGACATCATGAATACCCCCTGCAATCCGCCGTGTCCCAATACCGTGTTCGGAAAGAAAATGACGTGTATACAGAACCCCTAAAGGGAATAAATACAAGATGGGAGGAAAATATACAAATATACAAAATGACCGTGAATTTAACGGTAAAAGACTGTAAAAATGATACAGTAAAAACCTGTTAAATGGTTAACAGTAAATTCAACTACTATATACAGTGAAAAACTGTATTGGACATTATATGTATTGGACATTAATTTTATGGTAGTATACAGTTTTGGGAAGTGAAAAAGACTGTATAATTTACAGTGAATAACCGTAAATTATCATGTATACTGTGTGGATTTCTGTATTTCTGTATCACGTATCTTGTCAGTGTCTGCGCTTGCTTGGCCATTAGTTGTGGAAAAAATAAGGAAAGTGTGTTCAAGCGCCAGCAGAAAACAGGGCCCCACTTTATATTAGGTGGCCTTAACTACTATGTACTTACATCAAAAATTAAGTACAATGTACTTATTGTGTTCATATTTTATTGTAAAACACTTTTGCTGCTATTGAGGTGGGATATGGGTAAGGTTAGGGACAGGTTTGGTGGTTTGGGTAGGTTCAAGGGTGGGTTAAGGTGTAAGGGATGGGTCAACTGTGTAATTATAAATGTAATTACAGAAATTAATTACAAATGTAATTACATGCAGGTATTTTTAAAATATAAGTACAATGTAAAGCACGTCATAAATAGAATGCGGCAGCAGTTTACTGTCGGGGATTTCCAGTGAGACAGTCACTTACGTGTTGCAACGCATCCAGTGTAGACGGCATCACTGATTATAATAAGTTCTATACACTGATCTATATATAATGAATCTCTATCATAGATCAGTGGTTCTATAGTATTTTGCCGCGCCGCTCGCGTCCGGTGTAGACAGGGTGTTAGGAATCGTTATTTGTTTTCCGTGCCTTATAAGGATTCACGCTTCTGGCACACCCGCCCCCCGCCGATGTCATCGTCCATCACGATGTTTCACTGTAGACATCGTCCGATGCCAATTTTGTAGACATCGCCCAACCCTATTGTCCAGGATGCAAACAAGATAAATATTATGCAATGTAGAAAGCTATATTGATTGTTAAAAGGGGCCTATTATGCCCCTTTATACAAGATGTAATATAAATCTCAGGTGTCCCCAGAATGTGTCTGTGAAGTTTCAGCTCAAAATACATCGTCCGATGCCAATTTTGTAGACATCGCCCAACCCTATTGTCCAGGATGCAAACAAGATAAATATTATGCAATGTAGAAAGCTATATTGATTGTTAAAAGGGGCCTATTATGCCCCTTTATACAAGATGTAATATAAATCTCAGGTGTCCCCAGAATGTGTCTGTGAAGTTTACTCCACAAATCATTTATTATAACTGTAAATGGCTTTCTTGTGTGGAAACAAAAACAAAAAAAGCAGTTTTTGTATGTCCCTTTAAATGCAAATAAGCTGCTGCTCATCCTTTGCAGCTCATGCTTTGGATACTGCAGAAGAACCAATATGACTTGACACTGTAAATACCGGTTTTAAGCCCTATATGTATGAATCAGAGTCAGAGAAACTCTGGCAGAAGTAACAACTGTGATGATGAACCAGGATGAATTTTTCAGCCATTTTGCAGTGATAAAATACACACACACACACAAATACTGCAATAAAACGAGACGTGAGATTTTGGGGGGTACAAGTCTCTAACATTTTTGGAGAACATACACCATTCGAAAAAAGACAATCATCAAACTGTACTGTGCATAATAAATTGCTGTTATGAATTATACCAACAGTAAGCGTTTTCAGGTTAAAAATAAAAATTACGACAGATCTAATTTATGTGAATACAATAAGAGACAATGGATTCTTTAGCTGCATTAGCTGTGAAGCTTGCTAACAAACAAATTTAGGTAGGTGATTTGAAAACATTGACAAAATATAAAGTGCAATGCTTCTGGGTGTGTAGCTGGATCCTGCCCAGCTCACTCAGGGGAGGATATATGCTGATAGGGCAGAGTCTGTCACCAGTTATGGGCAGTGCCTGTTTCAGTGTGGTGTCACAATGTGTTAAAAATGCAAATGACACATTTTGAGGCACTATTTATGATTTTTAGGACTCAGGAGTGGGTCGGCGCTGATAGCCTTGTGGGCAGGGTCCCCGGTACATGTTTACACTATACTGAGATCCGATCACAATGCGTATGTGGACAGCATCTTGATACTGGTCACATGTTAATGCCAATTGAAAATATATAGTTTGATTTGATAAATCATCAGATCAAAGATCTCTTGACTGGAATACAGGAAACAGGAGTGTCAACTGTATTCTGCTGCTCTTGAGGGAAGGCTCTTTTGACTTTTTTTAGTCCCACAACTAAAAATCAAACTCTGTCTTTTCAGAATGAACCCTGCTGGTGTAAAGCCCCCAGGCACACATCCAGGATTGAGAGCTCACAGATTACTCTCATTGTTCATCTGCTGAGTAAGCTCCGTCCGATAAGACTCTCTAAAACTTCTGCCTGCCCTTCATCCTGTCAACATCAAAAAAAGCCCTCAGCCATTTGCTGGGGCAAAACAGCGTCGCCATGGATACAGAGTCCACTTACTCTGGCTACTCGTACTACTCTGGACGGTCGAGGGGATCTCACAGACATGGGTAAGAGTTTCCATGAGGGTCTCTTTCTCTTTCTGCTTCCTTTTTGCCTGTCAGTTTTTGAGTGGCAAGTTTTAAAGACACTGCAGTGTGATATGCAGCAGGTCACTGCATACTGTCTCCCCTCTGTCTGCCTGTCTCATCTTATGAGATCATTGTCGCTCTTTTCTTTTTGCCCTCCCTTTCATTTTCCCTTTCTCTGTTGAATTTCTTATTTATCAGATGATTTATCAGCCCAACATCAGGTTATTCTAAGGCTCGCTCAGGGTCTTCTATACCCAACACTTTAAATTTCCTTTAGACATGGCATGTAACCCAATGTGTCCCCGCAGCTGCACTCCCTCATGTCTCCGTTTCTGACTCACTATATCATTCTCCATTGGTGTCACCACATTGAAAGATAAACTTGGAGAAAATTAAGATAACCTTTGGGAATCCTTTGAGTTTAATCAACTTCAATTCTATCCTGATATTTTTTTCCTTAGAGTTGGTTTGTGTTACTATAATATAATATAATGCATTTAACTAAAAAAAAAATGGATTTACGTATATATTGTAGATCTAAGTTCAGTAAGCTTGCATTTTGAAGTTTTATTTAAACACAAATATTGACACAAATGAAGCTGAAATATTTCTAACATAAGATGTCCAGCATGTTTTTACATGTTTTTATATTTACACCATGACATGCATTTATATGTTTGGCAGCATTTTCACACTGGGTGAAAGTTTCAACCTTAGTTCAGCACCTTTAAACCTGACAGCGATCTTTATGTTGGTTTGAGAAACAGCAATACAACAATAATTGAGATAATCATGAAAGCATGATTTGCAAAGTTATGGGGAAACACAGCCCTGGTCCGTAATGACCAGTCACTAGTGATTTACTTATACAAGTACTTCCACAATGTCAGTCTACGTATGCTAAAATTAGAAAGATGTAATGATAACAGCCTTTCTGCAATACTAGTTTTGCCAAGTAATGACTCAATGTGGTACCCGTGAACTGTCTGACTGACAGACGACTGCTTTCAAATGCTGATATGCTATGAAGAGCACCTGCATTTTGCAGTATATGGCTTTGCATGAATGCATATGTCTGACAGATCAGCTACTTGGTCAAAATGCCCACCTTGCCATGTATTAGCCTAATGCAAATAAAGTTGGTTATGTCTTAGGTGAATGTAAACAGATGGGACAAAAATGCATGTCAAAGTTTGACAAGTCAGGTCTGTGCCTGTGCTTCAGGCCTTGTCATGTAAATGTGGCCCAATAATCCTGCCATTGTCTGTTATGTCATTAATAATAATGATAATCAAGCAATATTAACAATCAAAAACAGAAAAAAACACTCACTGCTCTTGGTTGGATAATTTAAATACGTTCTCAATAATTAGATTCTGAAAAACTCTTTGTTCTGTTGCTGGATTACTTTGTATTATTGGCAACGGCTACATTTTATTTACATTTTCATTTTGAATTTTATTATATTATTAATGTAGAAATGTATTAAATGTATTAAAAGATTAATGGAATATATTTACAGTATTTTTTTTGTGATTCAGCTATAGCGTTTGTGCATTTATACTAAATGTATTTAGACACATTTATTTAGACTCAAGCTACTACTACTGACAACTCAAGCTACTCTCAAATGCGCATTTCTAAGAGGGAAAAATGTGATATTAATATTGCAGCATGCACTGCAAACTGCTGAAGATACGTGTCAAAGTCAGGCAACGCAAACCTGTTTCATGACTTGAAACAATATCACTCATTAGAAAATGCAGAAACCAAGAAATATTTTTTTCTATGAAAAAATGTAAGATATTTAGATATTTTGTTAAGGAAAAATGGCTGGTAAAATGTCAAGAATTCAAAAACATGAAGTGTTTGTCTGACCATAAAGAGTAGTTTAAAATCACAATTTCTACAACTTTCACTTAGGAGCAAAAATCTGCCTTTAAACTTGAAAGAAATAATGATTTGAAATTTATTGTGATAAATATCAATATTGAGTGAAATGAAAAATGTTATCGTGAAATTTTTTTAGCAATATCGCCCAGCCCTAAGGGGAATGAAGCATCTACTTCGCTCCGTTCCGCCATGCTGCTCATGTGTGTTGGGCTTGTCGATCGCTACTTTCCGGCATACAACCACGCCTATCAGTTAAGGGTACTGTTGGCAGTGGAAACGGATCAGGGTGTACTGTCCCGAATCGTACCATACTGTACTGACCCATACCGCTCATTGAAAATGAGCCATAAATCCATTGTTCTGCATCTTAGAACAAATTTTAATTTAACTTGGGGAAATATTGCTCAAATCAAGCTAAAAGTATCTGTGATAATCACATAGGAAATGATTATGCCGCAAATGACTTCCTCATTGCTAAACATCAGTTATCAAAACAAGCAAGCTTAGTAGTCTGACAGTTCTTCACTACCAAACTGTGGTTTGATCCAGCTGTTTAAATGTTGCTTATGCTAAATGACATAAAATATGATTTATTTTATTTATTAGTCAAAAAAAAAGCTAGATTTTTTTTTAGTGCACACAAACAATGGTACACTGGTTAAATGCACTTTAAGTTGTAGTTCAGTGTGCTTAGCTATAAATAGAGTGGAAGTGCATAGGGATGCAGCGATTAACCGGTTTCACAATTAACCGCGCTTTAAAATGTCATGGTTAATTAATCGTAAAGGCTCCACTACACCGAGTGTTTCTGTTGCACGGAACAGTTGCAACGTGCGCAAAACGAAAACAAAGTTACACTAGCGGTGCACCAGCTTTAAATGCTGTGCTTATCAGAGACACGGAGGCTACTACACACACTAGATTAACTATGACAGAGGAACCAAA
>NW_015630031.1:112646-118411 GCF_001515625.1 Sinocyclocheilus rhinocerous
TTTTTTTTTTCACCATGTTTCCAGTTTTCTGCCTCAGGTCCAAAAGAAATGTAAAGAATGTACAAACTGAAAACACTAAATACTTTTGTGATCTATTTTCATTAGTTATTTTCAAAATGGAAATACTGACATGGATGTTTACAGAGCAGAGGTCACCTTTTTAATTCCAATTGGAGAGATGGACTTTTGTTTGTCTTTATTATTATTTTGTGCTGTATTATTGGTTACTGTGTTATTTCTCTTTCTAAAGGCAGCAATAAATAACACTTTATTATCTAAAGAGTGTCCATGTGATTTTATACATTAATAATTTTGTGAAATGAATAAATGCATAATAATCGTAATAATCGTGAAACCGTGATTATTCCTCAGACAATAATCATACCAACAAAATCTATAATCGTTGCATCCCTAGAAGTGCATGCTGCAAATCATGAAGTGCACTGATAATCTATAGGCCATACTAGGTTAGGTGAGAGTAGAAGTGCATTGCATGTGAAACATGAAACTGGTTATCCTGGTTTCACCTTTGTCACCCTGCCAAGCTTTGATTTATGGTCACCAGCATCTGGAGAAACCATAATTTACTGTCAAACCCAGTAATGCATGCTGTCAGATTCCGCACACACATACATAGGCTTGTCACGATAACAGCTTTTTGTTGTGCGATATATTGCCCCAGAAATCACATACATGCTCAGTTACAAACACTGCACATGTGCTGTGCAACACAGTAAGAATTATTGACTGGCTCCACATACTGTTGCATGAAATGTCTTCAGATGGAAGAAAGTTTGCAACTGCACAGCATCACATTAAATCATTACCAACCAATTGTGTGTAATTATTATAGATAATTTGCCTTTGGATTTTTTTTTGATGGTTGGATTTCACTCATTTATTGCTTGTATAGCAGTTTTCCAGAAATCAGACCTCACAGCATGTTACAATTGATTTAATATCATATTTTAAAAAGTTCTTTAAAAAATTATGTAGTATTATTAAGGTATGATAAGCTATGTGATCTGTCAGAAAAACAATGGCTGGATGGTTGGGTTGGACTCATTTTGTTCCAGCCTGGATTCCAATATTCCTTGAGATCTAGAAAGCTCTAGATCTTACATTAAGCCTTAGTCATGTAGAAAATCGAGCTGTTTGATTCAGCTAATTCTAATTATATGGTACAGCACACTGATAATGATATGGGGAACTGAATGAAATTAAAAATTCAAGCCCTAATCTGCAGTACACTGTGATTTATAGGGTCCCAGTAAGAGTTTCCTATGTTAATTTGGATTAGAACCGAATTCCAAAGACATCCAAAGGCAGACACTAGTTGCAAGAGTGTACTCTGTCATTAGTTTGTAGTTTGTAACATTTATGTTTGAGTTTCCACACTTTCCTGTTATGTGTTTGTTATTCTCTTTTGTCACAAATAATAGTGTTATCACCTGGTAAGCCAGTTCTTTCAAACAATAAGATGAAAACTGTTTGTCAACTTTAGTTTAGCTTCTTGTTCCCATCTTAAATAAGCAGAGCAGGAAATGTGCAGGACACATGGAAGCAGATGAGAATGGGAGGGGTTTAACATGCTGTGCTTGTTTTGATTGAGGATTGAGACTGTTTTCAGAGAGAGCATTGCTATTTAGAATAAACCTGTACAGTATTTTACACTAACTTGGATATGACCGCGGTTGTTTTCCATAGTCTGTTGTAGCATCACAACAAGTGAAAAATGAACAGTTTGATAAACATTTAAAGGAACAAAGGGGTCATAAACTGAAATCAATGAAATTATTTCATAAAATGAAATCAAAATTATTTTTGATATATAAGTGGTCATTGTGCTATAAAAGCATTCTGTAAGTTTTTAGAACTCAAAATTTTCTTGTTTGTCTAAAAACAGCTAAAAACAACAGGTTGTGCAATGTGCCACTTTATGACATAATAGTGTGGCTAAACACCGCCTCCGCCGAAGAAGATCAACGCCTGCTTCTACATCACTGCCTGTTTAACCCCATCCACCGATTCGCGCACAGTAGGTAAATGACAAACACAGGTTTACGCAGAAACCAAATGATAAACTTCATTTGATTAACTTCTTACTAACTCCGTCAGTAAGAACTTGGTCCTTTTTTAACTTAATTTTACCGTGGAATTGCTTACAAATAAGGAACAATTAGACACAAGATTTTCAGAAAGATTGAAACTGAAAGACGATGCTGTGGCAACTATATTGGATACGATGTAGCACCACACAAGTGTGAGTAACTGTTTTCATTATGCGATCACTATTGCTTTGTCTGTTATTACAGATCGTTTGATATGTACTACTAAGTATTTATGCGTTTTAACCTAAAACACAGCAGCATCCATCTGTGAAGGATGTAGGCTATCAAAAATACACAACTGTTAGCCAATCATAGCCGTGGGCATTTACTTCCGAGTCTGCAATCCGCCACGCCTATTCAAACAGAGCGGTCTGATGAGGGGGGTTAAAAACAGGACAGAAAATAGTCTATTACTTATAGATGATGTCTTTTGATGTAAAAAATCTTGATAACGTGGACATCAGAGAACAATACAAAATAAATAACAAAAGCAGTTCATGACCCCTTTAATCTAAAAAGGAAAATTTTGATTTAGTTTTTCCTTCTTCTGTTTAAAAAAAAATCTCAGTCCACCTGAAAACGCAAAAGCATGCTATGAAGCACTGTCAAGAGCATGCTAAACCAACAGGTGGCGATATAATCTCAATCGTAAAGCCATGTTGGCCAATCAGAAGCCTGAAAAAGTTTCCAGTAGTCGGAGATAACAGCGCATGCTCCGACATCACAAGCCAAAATCTCCAGTTTCACTCTCTGCACGATAACACTGCAATCAGAGTTTTTGAATATCTTCACCCTGGCAGGAGTTTTCAAAAATGTTCGGTTTCACTGACCTGGTGCTGCATTTGCGTGTGGATGAACGGCCAAACCGCATAGAAAAAGCTGCGGTTTTGAAAATATTCGTGTTCGTGTGGACAGGGCCTGAGTTTGTCGGGTCTCGTCAATATTACGTGTGTCTCCAGCCTTCCTTTATGGGGATTACTTATCAGTGGATTTATTAAAGACTGTTTATCTTCATCTTTGTTGTCTTTGTGTGTGTGTTCATCGACCAAGTAGTGTGACCGATAATAAAAAAATACTGTCAGCACTACCTACATATAAGATGAATAGTTACTTGACATAGTAATACCCTAGATATGAGTATTTCAAAATTCTAAGGAGATGCATAGTACTACCCAATGAACCAGTCACAAATAGATTTTACAACTCTTTGCCAGGCCTGTACTGTTCTTGGTTTAGCTTTATTAAATCTAGCTAAAGAGCATTCCATATTAATTATGTTGTGTATTCAATAACCACAGTCTTGAGATGTCTGTCTTAGTGTCCCACCAAAGTGCAGTTATTGTTTTCTTTGCTGCGGTAAAGCCCGAAAAAAGAATTATTTTGTCCATTGTGCCAAGGTTCAAAGAAGAGTCATAATTCAGTAGGCACAGGCAAGGATCCTGAGTCACCTTAACTTAATCAGTCCTTCTAGATCTCGACAAACTTGAGTCCAAAAATGATTGATTACTGAACATTCCCAAAACATATGATACATTGTACAAGCTACATATTTTTTGACATATAGTGCAGTTAGGATCAGACGTTAATCCCTGATAATATATAATAAATAATAAGCTCTATGGATAGTTTTAAAATGAATAAGTTGGTGACTCCAATTTTGAGATGTTTCATTTATATTTGACCACACCGTAAGCCAGTCCAGCTTGTTCTAAATCCTTTTACCACACTACCTCAATTGACAAATGTTTAAACTGTGTTTTTAAAAGAGAGTTATAAATTTGTGAAGCCAGGCCTCTAGACTCTTTTGCAGGATCCAAAATGCCTGCCATTGGGTGCGAAGGTAGTGGACACAAACTGCATTGTATAAAGCACTATAAAAATAAAGCTGACTTGGCTTTTGAGTCACATTATGTTTTTATAAGCACACAATATGGCAGGACCACAAGGACTTTGTACAGTGGAAAGATGCAGGAACCTAAGCTTTGCATATCTTCAGATGCTTTGAGGTGGATTGTTGTTTAACAGAAAATACATTGGGATATTTAGATTAGTAATGGGAGATACAAACCTTTTCATAGCTTTGAATCAGTTGAACCAATTGACCCTTTGCAAAAACCCACCCTCCTTATTTACTGTTCCTATGTCCGACAAGCTATGCTGCTCTTACACTACACATCATGTTCTCACGCAGTGAAAAATAAAAGAGCAAAGAGGAAACTGACAACGTGCCGAAAGACAAGACAGAGCAGGTTACTTCTGGTTTGAAAAAAAGCTTCTTTGAAAGTCTCGGCTTTCAAATTTTGTCATTTTTTAAGAAATTAATACAATAAATACCGTTTTGTGGCTCATTAATGTGTCATGACAGATCACTATTGCCTCCGTTCAAGCGGCACGTGAACCGATCGTCTTTTCATATTTGGCCTACTTAAAGCATGAAATAAACATGAATGAACATCAGAAAGTATTTTATTTCAACCATGGAAAGACGTCAATACATACAATTTTTCAAGATTAAGGCCCTGTCCTAAATGGCACCCTAAACACTCACGATCTTCCTCAGTCTGCACTTTCGTGATGTAATGCCACTTTGACTGCCGGGTAGAAGTCAGCTGCGTAGCTCACAGGCTTGCGGGCTCATCAGAAGTGCGCATCGAGGGCGCATTGCGGCCGCAAAGGGGGTGCTCGCGAGCACCCTTCTGAACGCTAAAATGACGAATGGGACACCCTATGGTCTAATGGACTTAAAGGGTTAGTTCACCCAAAAATTAAAATTAGCCTGTGTTTTACTCACCCTCGAAGCATCCTAGGTGTATGTGACTTTCTTCTTTCAGACGAATCCAATCGGAGTTATATAAAAAATTGTCCTGGCCCCTCCAAGCCTTACAATGGGGGTAAGCGGGTGTTCAGTTGTCAACAGTTCAGAAGACGTGAAATACAGTGCACGCATCCATAATAAAACGTCCCTCACACTGCTCCGGGGCGTGAATAAAGGCCTCCTGTACCGAATCCATGCGTTTTTGTAAGATAAATATCCATATTTCAAACGTAATAAACACTTTTCTCTCACTTCCTGTATTCTGTCATACGCGGAAGGCGTTCCGGCGGATGACGTAGGACGTCGGCGTTGCCATTTCTCAGAGGCGTGTGCAAGACGCCTACATCATTCATCTGCATGTCTTCCGTGTACCACAGTCAGTGGAAGTGAGAAAAAAGTGTTTATTACCTTTGAAATGTGGATATTTATTAGTGATCGACCGATATTGATATTTTATAACCGATACCAATTATTTGCATGTTTATGTGCCCGATAACCGATATGCAGAACCGATATTTGTTTACTGTTATAAAGTAAATAAATGACTGAGTGAAGTAAGAACATACTTCACTTTGGTTTTTCCACTTTTCAGTCATCTTTTTTTTTTAAGTGTTGAAAATTAGCAGTCTTTCATGTTAAAATTAATCTTCATACTACAACAATAAAAAAACATTTTATTTAAAGCATCAGCAGCAACACTAATATTAACAATAAGCAAAATAAATGTAGAAGGTCTAATGTTTTCAAATGGAGAAAATAAATAAAGGACAGGAGTCATATCAACTTCATTTTAAACTACAGTTTTAGTATGTTTATAAGCTGTTTAATAGCTACAGAGT
>NW_015630031.1:118495-123546 GCF_001515625.1 Sinocyclocheilus rhinocerous
GACAGTCATCGGAAGTGAGAAAAAAGTGTTTATTACATTTGAAATATGGATATTTATCTTACAAAAATGCATGGATTCGCTACAGGAGGCCTTTATTCACCCCCCCGGCGCCGTGTGAGGGACGTATTATTATCGATGCATGCACTTTATTTCGCGTCTTCTGAACTGTTGACAACCGAACACCCGCTTACCCCCATTGTAAGGCTTGGAGGGGCCAGGAAAGTTTTTAATATAACTCCGATTGGATTCGTCTGAAAGAAGAAAGTCACATACACCTAGGATGCTGCGAGGGTGAGTAAAACACAGGCTAATTTTCATTTTTGGGTGAACTAACCCTTTAACGGACACGTGCACGCAGCGGTCATTGTAAGTCCTCAAGACCGAAAGTGCACATGAGGTGTGCCATTTGGGACAGGGCCTAAGTCCATCAAAGTCTCCTGTTTGATTTATTTGTTGGACAAATGGTTATGATTGGTCAGATCGCCTGTCAGTCAAGCTCTTTGCGAAGGGTCAGTTGCTAAAGCAAATGCTTTACTATTTGCAGTGCTCGAAACCCCACACACTGGTGCAGGTCAAAACTGTGTAAATACAACAGAACAGGCCAAAACATGAATAAAAACTTTTAAAAACAATTGAAAATTTTTATTTAAAATATAATATATTAAAAACAATTAAAAAATCATAAAATATTAAGTGTCTGTATAATATGTGTACTTTTATTAATTTGCAGGGCTTGTTTTATTTGTTTTATTCTACTCTTTTAATTACACAAATGTCTCATTAAAAATGTTTACAAATTTATTAAATTGATCTGAGATCAGGCAAAAAACATAGACACTGGATCACTGCTGGGGAACTGTCTCAGTGATTCATGGGTTCACTGAGTTCACCCCATTCTCAACGGCGAACCTTTGAAATTTCGAAACGTTTCAAAACATTTGTGATGTAACAAAGCCTCTTTTACTGAAATCATGTGACTTTGATACGCACTTCGAACCACTGGTTCAAAACAAATGATTTGCAAAGGTTTTGAAACTTCACAAAGAAGTGTTTTCAATGCAATTCAATTCAAGTTTATTTGTATAGCGCTTTTCACGATGCAAATCGTTACAAAGCAGCTTTACAGAAAATTGAAGATTCAACTTTGTTTAGTAAGAGCTTATCAGTGGTGACTATCTCAAGTTTATGTCCATTATAGCAAAATTTGGTAGTTTTGTATGTTGTCTGAGGTTTGGCATCATCTGAGGTTTTCTGGGGGGTTGGCATCATCTCTTCTCAGGTGTTCGTTCATCTCAGGTCTTTGTAAGGGCTGGATCCAGACTGAAGTTTGTGTAATTCCTAGTTACCATGAGATGCCAATCCCGTGGCAGAAACGGAGAAGGTAACAGCAGCATAGCTGCTGTTCCAACTAAGCAAAAAATGATGTGTTCAACCCAAGCAAAAGAATGAAAATGTGCATTTGATCAGATGTAACTGAAGTTAGGCCTGGGCGATAAAACGGTATCGATATTTATCGACGGTACACCTTTTTCGATATCGATAGAAAAAATGTTCGATATAGCGCACGATATAGGCACGTGCTATGAGGGACGCAGACAGCACACACAAACACGAACACATGATGAAATGAGTGCTGTGCCTGCCTGTGATGAGGAGATTGTGAATAAAGAATGAATATTAGTCGAATTTAAAATAAACATTTCCTAGGATGCTGCGAGGGTGAGTAAAACACAGGCTAATTTTCATTTTTGGGTGAACTAACCCTTTAACGGACACGTGCACGCAGCGGTCATTGTAAGTCCTCAAGACCGAAAGTGCACATGAGGTGTGCCATTTGGGACAGGGCCTAAGTCCATCAATGTCTCCTGTTTGATTTATTTGTTGGACAAATGGTTATGATTGGTCAGATCGCCTGTCAGTCAAGCTCTTTGCGAAGGGTCAGTTGCTAAAGCAAATGCTTTACTATTTGCAGTGCTCGAAACCCCACACACTGGTGCAGGTCAAAACTGTGTAAATACAACAGAACAGGCCAAAACATGAATAAAAACTTTTAAAAACAATTGAAAATTTTTATTTAAAATATAATATATTAAAAACAATTAAAAAATCATAAAATATTAAGTGTCTGTATAATATGTGTACTTTTATTAATTTGCAGGGCTTGTTTTATTTGTTTTATTCTACTCTTTTAATTACACAAATGTCTCATTAAAAATGTTTACAAATTTATTAAATTGATCTGAGATCAGGCAAAAAACATAGACACTGGATCACTGCTGGGGAACTGTCTCAGTGATTCATGGGTTCACTGAGTTCACCCCATTCTCAACGGCGAACCTTTGAAATTTCGAAACGTTTCAAAACATTTGTGATGTAACAAAGCCTCTTTTACTGAAATCATGTGACTTTGATACGCACTTCGAACCACTGGTTCAAAACAAATGATTTGCAAAGGTTTTGAAACTTCACAAAGAAGTGTTTTCAATGCAATTCAATTCAAGTTTATTTGTATAGCGCTTTTCACGATGCAAATCGTTACAAAGCAGCTTTACAGAAAATTGAAGATTCAACTTTGTTTAGTAAGAGCTTATCAGTGGTGACTATCTCAAGTTTATGTCCATTATAGCAAAATTTGGTAGTTTTGTATGTTGTCTGAGGTTTGGCATCATCTGAGGTTTTCTGGGGGGTTGGCATCATCTCTTCTCAGGTGTTCGTTCATCTCAGGTCTTTGTAAGGGCTGGATCCAGACTGAAGTTTGTGTAATTCCTAGTTACCATGAGATGCCAATCCCGTGGCAGAAACGGAGAAGGTAACAGCAGCATAGCTGCTGTTCCAACTAAGCAAAAAATGATGTGTTCAACCCAAGCAAAAGAATGAAAATGTGCATTTGATCAGATGTAACTGAAGTTAGGCCTGGGCGATAAAACGGTATCGATATTTATCGACGGTACACCTTTTTCGATATCGATAGAAAAAATGTTCGATATAGCGCACGATATAGGCACGTGCTATGAGGGACGCAGACAGCACACACAAACACGAACACATGCTGAAATGAGTGCTGTGCCTGCCTGTGATGAGGAGATTGTGAATAAAGAATGAATATTAGTCGAATTTAAAATAAACATTTGCATTTGAATGTTAGGTGTGCATCAGGGAGCATCATCAGTGGCGCGCGAGATGCGGTGATGATGTAAGTGACGTTGTTGCATTTTAATTTTTTGTTAGTCTTCTCTAGCCCACGAGACGTGCCGCTGCTGTGTTATACATTCAAAATATTAGAGAAATATAGAAGCTCAATGCGGAGAAGATCTTGAATGGGTTAAAACCGAAACCAAGCCATTCCACACAGACCGCATATTCAGCGCATTTTTGTAGACGGACAAATATGACTGATGCACTTGCGTCTCACAGAAGAGATGTATAGAAAGCCATGCAAAGTTAAAACAGTTTAAACTTTTAGAAAACACGTCACGAATTTGTGGAGGTTTATTGCTTTTCACTGTCTCTTATGTTTTTAAATGCAATCTGCGTGATGGGCATCCATTACAATTCTTCTTCTTCTTCTTCTTCTTCTTCTGCTGTTGAGTCTATGACAGCCCATAGAACCAATTGTGGGAAAGTTGTGAAATTCGGCACACTGATAGAGGACAGTGAGAAAAGTCACCATAGCAAATTTGGAGTCTCTAACTCAAACTCTCTAGCGCCACCACTTGTCCAAATTTCACTCATGTTTATGCGAATAACTTTTGAACCGTAAGGCACAGAAGGAAAATTATTTTTTTCCTCTGAATCCTCTGCTATTTTTAATTGTTCACGAAACCTACTTTTTCGAACTCGTCCTAGACGGTTTGTCTGATTCTCACCAAAACTCGGCAAAGGAGAAGTGCTCACTAACACAGATTTAGACAGATTTGTGAACAATATTTGAGAGAAATAGGTCTTAGATCTTTGAGTTCAGCTCATGAAAAATGGGGGCAAAAACAAAAGTGTTGCGTTTATAATTTTGTTCAGTGTATATAAATGAAAACAAGTTGATAGAATAGAAAAAGAATAGAGAGGGCTAGTGTTAGAGGCCTTTTTTAAAGAAAACAAGCAGTTAGAAAACGAATAGAGAGTGCAAGTGTTAGAGGGCTAAGTCAACAAATAGATAAAATAGAATTAGAATAGAGAGTGCTAGAGTTAGAGGGTCAAATAAAGATGGAAGAAATGTGTTTTAGCTGTTTCTTGAAGATGGCTAAGGACTCAGTTGCTTGAATTGAGTTGGGCAGGTTATTCCACCAGGAGGGAACAGATAATGTAAAAGTCAGTGAAAGTGATATTGTGCATCTTTGGAATGGAACAATAATGCGCCATTCACTTGCAGAACGCAAACTTCTAGCGGGCACATAAGTCTGAAGTAATGAATTTAGGTAAAGGGGTGCAGAGCCAGTGGTGGTTTTGTAGGCAAACATCAATGCCTTGAATTTTATGTGAGCAGCTATTCGTAGCCAGTGCAAATTGGTGAACAGAGGTGTGACGTGCGTTCTTTTCGGCTCGTTAAAGAATTATCTTGCAGCCGCATTCTGGATTAATTGTAGAGGTTTGAAAGAACTGGCTGGAAGACCTGCCAAAAGAGCATTGCAATAGTCCAGTCTGGACAGAACAAGAGCTTGAACAAGGAGTTGTGTAGCATGTTCTGAAAGTAAGGGCCTGATCTTCCTAGTGTTGTATAAAGCAAATCTGAGGGACCGGGCAGTTTTAGCAATGTGATTTGAGAAATTCAGCTGATCATCAATCACAACTCAAAGGTTACTGGCTGTTTTTGAAGGAGTTATGGTTGATGTGCCTTAGGGCTGTCAAAATGGCTGAAAAACTAAATTCGAATTTTGTACTTAAATGTTATCAAAATTCAAATTATATTCGAATTTAAAATGCATAATTTCAGTTAGGGTGAAGAAAAGCTTTTGGTTTCTCTCTTGAGGCCACAAGAGGGCGCATCGAGCAAAATATTACTAATGCTCGTTTATTCAAAGCATAATAACATGACTATCTGTGAAAAAAGTGCATAA
>NW_015630031.1:123679-135927 GCF_001515625.1 Sinocyclocheilus rhinocerous
TATGTATTCATAGTTTAATACAAAGGGCCGAAAGCCAATCACACAGAGTACATTTTTCATTTAAAAACACGAGTTGCAGTGGGATGGGGAAAAAACCCCGCCATAAAGTCTCGAGATATGTTTTTTCAAAGTTAAACTTGCATTAATTTTACATGGCTTTCTAAAGATGCGGCTCTTTTGTGCGAGACGTGATGGATGTCCCGCTAGAAAATGCGCAAAATATGCGTTCTGTGTGAACGGCTTGGTTTCAGTTTTGACGTAAACAAGATCTTCTCCGCAATGATGTTCTCTTTTCCCACAATATTTGTAATTAACCATGCGGCAGCGCCGCATCTAGTGGCTTCAACTGGATAGTCTAACAAAAACATTAAAATGCAACGACACCTACATCGTCATCGCATCTCGTGCGCCACTGATAAGGCTGCCTCCTTAACGCACACCTAAAATTCGAATACAAAAACGAATGTGGATTTTATTTTAAATTCAACGAATATTCGAAATTCGAAAAAAAATTTGACAGCCCTAATGTGCCTAACTGGATGGTGAAATTGTGATGAAGAGATGGGTTTGTTGAAGCCACAAGAAGTTCTGTCTTGGCAAGGTTGAGTTGAAGGTGATGGTCTTTCATCGAGCAAGAAATGTCTGATAGACATGCTGAGATGCGAGCAGCTATCGTCGGATCATCAGGATGGAATGAGAGGTAGAGTTGAGTGTCATCAGCATAGCAGTGATATGAAAAGCCATGTTTCTGAATGACAGAACCTAGTGATGCCATGTAGACAGAAGAAAGAAGTGGTCGAAGAACTGAGCCCTGAGGCACCCCAGTAGCTAGATCTTGCGACTTGGACACCTCACCGCTCCAAGATACCTTGAAGGACCTATTGTTTGTTCTTAATAAACAAAGTTCTGTTTTTGGCAAATGTAAAAGCCCTTTCACACCACGAGTAAAATGTATAAGCCTCTGGCTGAATTCAAAAAGTGCAAAGAAACCTTTCAGCTGTGCTGTCATTCTGGATTGCATGAAGAATAGGACGCGGGAGAAGTTCAACACTTAATTCTCGATCACAAAAAAAGCAACACAAATGTTATGTTTATTTAAAGTCACTTTTGCTTATTAGTATGGTTGAATTGGATCATCGAAAGTCAGCAGTAAAGACGTCGGTTGATAAAATGGGATTAAATACATAAAAGATATTTGTGTTTAACATATTTATAGTAATTATTGCAGGTTTGCGTCATATTTTGAGTTTGCATGTCACTGTTTTTATTCATTTTGAGGAATACTGAATCTGTTTTTGTGAATGCACGTTGAAATTTAGTCTAGAACTATAGTAACATGTTCACACAGCGCCTCTGCACTTACTCCTGATTTCTCTCAACATGAGGACAGGAGAGCTGTCAGTCAATACATGGGAAAACAAAGTAACTGGTGTTACTTATTTGAAAAAGTAACTGTTAATGTGTTACTTTACTAGTTACTTGAAAAAAGTAATCTGATTACATAACTCGCATTACTTGTAATGTGTTACCCTCCAAAACTGCCAGACACACCAAAAAAAACAAACATTTTAGATCATGTCGCCTGCATCTGGACAAAACATTTGTGCTGGAACACACCACAATAGACTACAGCCAATGGGCAACTTGCATTCTGAATCTGTTTGAGAGGAGATGACTCTCCATATCAGCAGGTGGCAGTAATCTATATTCATTAACCAAAAACTGAAACCAAAAGAGATAGGACTCTGTGTATATATAAACCATAATCAATGTCGCAGTTGCTTACCATTTTTAAAGCTGCCAATGGTGCAGAAACAAGCAAACAGACGCTCAACTTGGTGTCATGGCCTTAAATCTGCCATAGACACTACATCTATAGACTTCTGTCTTTTGCTGCACAAAATTATTTTGACCTGTGAAGAATAAGCAGCCTTTGTGCAATGAACATGTTCTGATAATAACAAAACACTCACTACTCTAAACACTTTCTGTTTGGACACAGACACAAGCACTCATTCTTTAAGGGTGTCAGGGACAGCTGAGTCTGACATTGAGGTCTCGAAGGTCACGCACAGACGATCCATTGAGTCACTGAGAAACTGCCTTGTCTTCCAGACACTTGCTGAGATCTAAAGCGGTTAGTTATGTCAACAGTTTTGACTTTACTTCCCTTCTGCTTGAACTCAATAATGTGACCCGGTGCTCTGTTGAGGGGTCGTGACATGGAGCAGTTGCTCAGATATAATCGGATCATCAGGATGGAATGAGAGGTAGAGTTGAGTGTCATCAGCATAGCAGTGATATGAAAAGCCATGTTTCTGAATGACAGAACCTAGTGATGCCATGTAGACAGAAGAGAAGTGGTCCAATAACTGAGCCCTGAGGTACCACAGTAGCTAGATGTTGCAACTTGGACACCTCACCCCTCCAAGATACCCTGAAGGAACTATCTGAGAGGTAAGACTCAAACCACGGGAGTGTGGTTCCTGAGATGCCCTTTGCCAATAGGGTTGACAGGTGGAGAATTGTGCACTGATGGTTGTAATTTTATAAATTTTTAATAAAAGAGTTGATGAAGGAGGGGGAGGAGGAAGACAAAGGAGGGAAGAAAATGTTTTAAAGAGCATGCGAGAGTTAGACGAATTGTTAATTTTGTAATGATAGCATGTCCTTTTAGCAGTGGAGACATTAGCAGAGAAGGAAGAGAGGAGTGACTGATACACATTAAGTTCAGTAGGATTTTTTGATTTGCGCCATACCCTTTCTGTAGCCCTGAGCTTAGAACAATGCTCGTGGAGGACATCAGATAGCCAAGGGGCAGAAGGGGTGGTACGGGCTGGCCTGGAAGACGGGGCAGACAGTTTCTAAACAAGACGTAAGAGTGGAGCAGAAAGTATCAGTTGCACTGTTAGCATCAAGAGATGATAACTGTTTAGGGGAGGAAGCAAAGATGAAACCATAGCAGATAGCCGTGAGGGTGAGAGTGAGCGTAACACATCTAATTCTTCCACGAAGTTAGCTAGTGGTCCTTGGGATCAATAAACAACTACAAAATGGATTTTAAGAGGGTGGGTAATAGTAACGGAATGTGATTCAAAGGAGCTGTTGATACCCAGAGATGGTAAAGGATTAAATTTCCAATCATTAGAGATAAGCAGACCAGTACCTCCACCTCTTTTGGTCAAGAAAAAACATGGGATCTTTAGTGACCACAGAGAGTCAGGACATTGTTTTGGTGTCTTATCCAAAGGATGGGTGATAGCATCTTTCTTTGTTCTGTCACAATTACATTTTGTGTAGTTTTACGTGTGCTGAGGTGGGAGTGTGTGTGCAAAACGTGAGGATTAGAACATGACTGCCTGTGTCTGCTTTCAGCATATGGTGACTGGGGGTATGAAGACAGCACAGCTAAAAGTGGTTTCAGATTAATGTTTTTCCAGAGCGCAGTGGTTTAGTCTGGGAAGACATGAGGTTTGGGGGCTGGGTGGTCTGGCTTATGACAGGATAATGGGCTGAGACGGGGTGATGCTTAGTGAATTAGAGGGAGGAGGGATGATTTTATGAATAGTTCAGTGTTGGAGTAGGAATTTATCAGGGTGATAGATAAAAGACTGACCACTTTGGCAGAGCATTATGAAAAAGAGTGCATTTACTGAACACTTGGTCACTTCATGTCTTTTTTTTTTTGTAGATGGGATAGCTGTCTGATTGGGTGTGCATGTTCCTTTTACACTTGGCCACATTAATTTGTCTACACCAAATTCTGTCCACTATATATAAAGAATTCACTTCCGTGACAGATCTAACCAATGAGTGCAATGTAATTTTGAAAGAATTACTCCTGAGAGGACAAATTAATCTCCTTTACATACTTCTTTCTCTCTATCAGAAGGGCCTATACCTAACTTCACTATTGTGCCCATGTTTCTCAGAGAGCGTAGCCGGGACCGCCACAAATCCCGCAGTAAGGAGAGCAGTCGCTCGGAGAAGTCTGTCACTATCAACGCTCCCCCAGCAGAGCCATTGTTAGGAGACCAGTCAGTGCGAGGAGAAGAGGTTCAGGTGAGAGAGGTTTTCTGTTATTTATAGGACTATACGGTGTGAATCACGGGTTAACTTTAAATTTTAATTAGTGTTAACTTTAATAAAACATTCATTAAAAGTTGACTATTATTTATTTATGAATATTGATAAATATGTGATTTTTTTAACATCACGCAACGACGTGCTGTGGTATTCTTAAAAGAGAATGTAAATTCCTCACACTTTGTTTTTCAATCCAATGTAAATAAATGTACCAATTACATGAATGTTAAGACGTTTTTGACTAATGTTCACAAAAATTATTTGTTGTATTAGTTTTCTTCTTTTTCTTCTTCTTCTTCTGCTGCTGCTGCTGCTCTTGAGTCTATGGCATTCCACAGAACCACTTGTGGGAAAGTAATGAAATTTGGCACATGGCTAGAGGACAGTCTCATTAACCATAGCAAGTTTGGAGTCTCTAACTCAACCCCTGTAGCACCACCATCAGCTCAAAGTTTCAGTCATGTTTATGCTAATAACTTTTGAACTGTAATCTCTAGGGGTGTGACAATACACTTAGCTCATGAGACAATACTCGATATTGGGTTCACGAGAATGAGACAAGACAATATTTTAACAATATAAAAAAAAAAAACTTCTATCATGAAGTGACTGGTCTATGACTGGTCTTAGACTATCTATGACTGGTCTTTTGAAGGACTGAAAATAACAAAATGCATTGTTTTAATTTATCATCTTGTAATGAATGTCATTATCATTATCATATACAATAAAAGGCAGAACAATATCCAAGTACTGTAAAGGGTTTGCCACAATCTCAGCTAACTGGCTTCACTCTTGCATGATTTCACATTAGTCTCTTCAGACCTTACAACTGTGCATGAACTATGCATGAGCACATAAGAAATTTTCATTTATTTATTTATTTATTGTTGACTAATAACTTGATATATCAAATCAGTGTTAGGTTAGTGGAGAAACATAAGACAAAAAAGGTTGGGAAACATTGGCATACTGATGTTGCAGTTTGGCCTACTTTTGTTGCTTCTTACTCTCAGAACACTATGATTGTCATACTTGATTCACAAAAAATTTGACCTGACTCAGACTTTAATTTAAATATGCCACAACAGGCAAACTGCACACAGTTTTTTTTTTTTTAATCCAGTGAAAAATTGTTACAGTTTCATGTTTTCATGTTGAAAAAGATGTACCCTTAATTTCACCAATTTGAGTGCTCACTTACAGATCTATATTTTAAGTTATGGCTGTCACAATATCAGATTTTTGCTACACAATGATCATGATTTTTGATGAAATTTGAATTTTTATTTCATTTTTTTGGCCAATGAATTACACTCTCTCTTTTGTCTGCCATGCCCTCCAACAAGATTTTGTGAGGCATTGGTAGCTACACATTGCGTCGTCATGTTCTTTTTCTGCTTTATGGCAGATGACAACCAGCTTTAAGGTGCAAATCCACCATCTACTATGTTGGATTGTCAACCAGTCAATTATGCATGGTGCTAAACCATCAAATATCCACCTCTGACAACCCAAACACATCCACTTCTCTTCCTCTCTGACCTACATGGCTGCAATGTTTTAATGGTCAGGTTTTGATGTTTGACTAGTGCCAAGAGAATCAGATTCTGTAATATTAATGTGTAGAGCTGTTGTACCTAAAGCCTTTAAGGCACAACATAAGATTATTTTTAGCTGTCCTCCATAAATTTAAGAATTGGTGTTGACTTTTCTGTACAATTTAAACTGGTCCTTTATGTGAAGATATTTGTTTGGAACAAAGATTGTGTTACATTTAAATAAAAAACTGCAGTTGTGGTTGCCAGAAATTAACCTATTTGAATAAAAAGTATTTCCTTTGTAACCTAATTTGTTAAGCAGGGCTCCAGACAAAAAATCAATTAAGGATCTATTGGCTCCTATAAGAAACAAAATTAGGCGCCAAATAATTTTTTAGGTGCCACAGAATAAATGTGTTTTATTTATTTATTTATTTTAACACTTTAACATTTTAGTCATACTGTCATATGTCTCATCTTTTCTTGACTTTATCAGCATTTTAATCCATCTTGTAGATGTCCTGGGAACTAAGGTTCACCTAAAGTGGGAACTAATTGGATTTTCCAACTTGAGAACTACAGTATATACAGTCTATACAGGCTACAGTCACAAAGAATTGTTTATTACACAGAATCTGTGCCCATATCACAGACCATAACTATGTAAGCATCACTTGGCCACTGAGTGTAGTTTGGGCTCCTCAATGCATCCTATAAATGTTGTCACATATCTTGCACACATTCAGTCAGATTTTTTTCATTAGTAACATGCAATTTATATTTAATTTTATCTCTAGCTCCTTGCATTATTTCTTATCATGTAGACAACAAGTTAAAAAAATATGCAATATAGTGCATAAATGTAGCAAAACTCTCCTCTTTATAGTTATTTTTTCTAGCTGACCGATGAGCTTATGGACACTGAATGGCTATTCTGAGGTAAATGTATTGTTACGTGGCATTGTTTAAGCTGTTCATTTATTTATTCAATGTTCATTTCATACTATAGTAGTAAAGAGAAAGATATGATGGGTTCATGTGCCGCTTGAACTGAGGTGCTAAAGCGATTGCTCATGCCACATTAAAGAGTGCCAAAACAGTATTTATTGTTTGAATTTAATTATGAATTCAGCAGAATTTTAAAGTTGATACTTTTTTTATTAAAATGTAACAGAGCACAAAGCTTATTGTGATTAGGCTATTGGACGGCAAGTGTGCTACAAATAATATGAAGTTCACGCATTAACAGAAAAGAAAAGATCATGATAAAGATCTTGATAACAATAATTCATAGTATCGATTATAAACGAGAATTGTTAACGATATTGCCAATATCCACACAGCTGACATCTTTACCTGTTGTAGTTTGTTCAGGTTGTGCACTAAGTAGACACTGCTTTTCTGTACTTTTACTTCGCACGTCTCAGTCATTTTCAATCTCGATCATGCTGCACAACTCAAGCTGCTTTTAGCAGGTGTTTCTTCAACGCTGCCATTCGGCAGAGATGAGGACTGTTATCTATGATGCGCATCATCTCAGTTTTTTACGTCAACATAAAAGATGTGATCGCAAAACAATCAGGAAAAAAGGCATTACATGCAAATTTTTAAATCATAGCATGTAAATTTATATAGTCACCAGTGGCAATCTCAGCAAAAACTTCATTCGCAAATTAAATTTTGGTCGCGAATGTGACTGTTTTAGTCACAGTCTGGAGCCCTGTAAGGTTGATATAGTAACATTAAATTATACTATTTGATTTTAGTAATTTTTTATTTGTTACCTGAAAAAAAAAGTCATTCACTGTCATTGGTTGTGGTAATCACATAAAGACAAAGGTACAAGCAAACAGTCTTTTAACAAACACTAAGATAATGCAAAGATAAGTCCAGGTACAGATACAGGGTAACACAACCATAACAGAGACGAGACAGGACTAACTGAACTGAAACAAGGGGAACTTAAATACACAGAGCAAACAAGGTTAATTAATGATGAACACCTGAACAGAATGACACAATCAGCTCAGTAACCATGACAACTAAAGATTGGCAGGAGCTAGAACAAAGGAACTGAAGAAGAAACTAATTAGAAACAACCTAAAAGTCCATGAAAATGAACCCAAATTAAACACATGACTGACGATACATGACGCATTCATTGTTTCCAGCAATTGTAATTCACGTGTAAATACAATTTATATGCACACACTTCATATGCTAGATTTCTCTGTGTGAAGAAATGCTAATACATTTTATACATTTGATCAAAAACGATATAAATACTGTTCAGTTTCTTTCACAGACCGATCGTTTTGTGTCGTCACGAGCCGCAGGGTTTCATTTGGTTTTGTTTGTGTATTTTTTATGACTCTCAAAGCCGTGATTCCCATCCACTTACTTATACGACTGACAGACAGCAACGGTTTGAGTTAAAAATCTCCGTTTGTGTTCTACTGAAGAAACAAAGTCACCTAAATCTTGGATGCCCTGGGGGTAAGCAGATAAACATCAAATTTTCATTTTTGGGTGAACTATCCCTTTAAATACAGATAAATACAGAAAATGCACAATAGTGAAACCATTCTAGAATAAAACTTATGATTCTTAACTCATTTAAGAATAAAACGGATTATATTTGCCCCAGAATTCATTGTTTTACAAGGAAAATAAAACGTGGTGAAATGTTTACATTATGCATACTTGTGAGTTTTGCCCCTTTTCAAATTTAGAACAATCCTCCCGTGAACATGCAGTATGATTAAAACGATTAAACTTAGGTGTGCATACTAGTAAGGTGGAGGGCAAAGTTTGAGAACCAAATTTGAAATAAACAAATGCTTGTTACTGTTGAATTTTGATATGTGTGTGGACTATAAAATATTATTCTGTGTTAAATGTAAACAGTTAACATTATCTTGACGAATAGGGGAGGCACCACTGAAGGCAATGGTGATGGCTCTCTCCTAAATAAGAATGTGAGCACAATAAGCAACATAGGACTCCTGCCTGTAGTTGTATTAAGGCCAAGTCACATTGCAGCGACAGACGCCAACCAATGTGGAGGAACACTAGATTATAATACGTCACTTCTCAGGCATTCCATGACACATCAGGTGCCAGTTCAGCATGTTCAATCGGCGAAAACAGACACCGACAGGGGTAACAAACTGTGACCAAACCCAACAAAGTGTCTTTTGCTGTCTGTCAGTGCGTTGTAAATTGGCCTTTACAGAAGGATAAGTACAGCCAGTAGCAGTATCTGTATTTTTTTAATAACTATATTCATATAGTTTGCCGTACTTTACAGCAGTACAGTATAGTATGGAAATTTTCTGTATGCGGAGAATACTCAAATTACCATTTGCTGAAATGTGCAGACAGTACATCATAGCATGGAATATGTAGAACCCACATCCCACAGTGCAGTACACCCAACTTCCCCTCGGTAGAAATGGCTGTTTGGTGCCCCTGGGGAGATGAGAATTATGCCTCCCTTGGTAAATGGTGTTCCATCCTGTGTTCCTGCAGACATTGAAGACATGCAGATATCATTTATCCTCTCTTAAGTCCTCCATTCATTCACTTGCAATTCATCACCAAATGAATTATTACAAGAGCTTGAATCACTGTGACATCAATGGATGACTGTCTGTGGCTGGGAAAAAGCCCCTGTAGCCTGAAAGTCTTATTGGCTGTGAGTACAGTGTTTGAGTTGCATGTAGGAGTATTTTTAATCTTTACACTGTTTCCTAACCAGATGCCAAGCAATCATCTAGACAATCAGAAGCGTGTGTGGGCGGGTTTTTTCTGGAAGCGCACTGCACTCCCATCAAAATCGATAAGTTTATAATTCAGAAATATTAAACCTTTTAACATTATTAAAGGGTGTGGTTGATTGTGATTTCACTTTTTTAAACTTTAGTTAGTGTGTAATGTTGCTGTTTGAGACTAAACAATATCTGCAAAGTTATGACGCTGAAAGTTCAATGCAAACAGAGATATTGTCTTTTAAAATTATGGCAGTTTAATGCCAAAGTTACAGCTGGTAGGGACTACAACAAGCTTCTTCCCTGGTTGGTGACATCACTAACCCTGAAATTTACATAAACCCAGCCCCTGGGAACATGCAACAAAGGGGGCAAGGCCATGTTGCGCTGCTTTAGAGAAGAGGAAGAGTTGTTGTTGCCATGCTGTCAAAACTAGGGGTGCAGCAGGGGCACTTTAGAGCTTGCACAGCAGGCGTATAACACCTTTTAATGGGGCATCCTGTTAAAGAACTGTATAGCTGTACTGTACTTATTGTCTTTGTAACTCATTTTGGATTCACCAGCAAAGCATGTCACCCCTCTGTATATTTGTTGAGCTTGTTATATAGAGATCGCCGCTTAAAGGCGAGGTGTTACTTATGGAACAAGAGAAAATAATTCTGATACAGTAGCACCTTCTGTATTTTTGTCTTTCAGCTTTGTCTCACTGCACAGTGGAACAGTCAAAGCACAAAGACAACAAGTGATTTCAATGCCCACAATAGGCAGGGAATCCGAGATAGGAATAAGAAAGTGGGTAGACTTTACTGTCGACCCGTCTACAATACTGCCAGTGTATACAGTCGCTAGTGTAAGCAACACAACACACCCATATGAAAAACAGTGGCACAGTTGGTGCCCATCTTAGAAAGGCAAAGAACGATGGCAGCACCAACATATTGTTACGGAGTGACAGAGACGTGAGGCGCGCGGATCCATTTGCAAAGCCTTATTAGAAGACATGGTCAGAAACGGCGGAGCAGAAGGCCACCAGAGCAGGACAGAAGACCAACAGGCCGGAGCAGAAGACCACCACGGAGGAGCAGAAGACCACCAGGCCGGAGCAGACGGAGCAGAAGACCACCACGGAGGAGCAGAAGACCACCAGGCCGAAGCAGACAGAGCAGAAGACCACCACGGAGGAGCAGACAGGTCAGGAGACCATGGCAGAAACTGAGACCTAGGGAAAGCAGAGAAGGACAACACAGACAGAGTATTCACGGCCCCCAGGGTTGGAACAGGAAATACAGTGGACTTATTTACAATGTCCTTGGGAATGACTGATAGGGCTAAAAGTTCAGTGTTGGTCTCCTTGAGAGTGACTGGATAGACAGACAGTTCAATATTAAATGCATTGGCTGGAATAGGACTGGCAGATAGCTGAAAATCAAGGGCACTGACAGAAGCTGAAGCAGACAGTTCAGTGACAGAAACTGGCAAGATAGTTCAAAATCAGACTCATTGACTGAGACTGGCAAGACAGACAGCTCAAAGTCAGATTCAACAGCTACATTTAGACCAACAGATTGTTCAGGTTTTGATTTCTTGACTGAAACTGGTAAGACAGTTGGTTCTGAACTAGACACACTTTGGAACGCTGAACAGACAGACAATTCCTCACTAGGATCACTAACTGACATTGGCAAAACAGATGATTCAGGATTGAGTGCATAGACAGAGAGTGAACTAACGGGCAACTCAAAATCACATGTGTTGGCAGAAACTGTACAGACTGACTGCTCAGAGTCATTGGGGAAAACTGGACCGGAAGACAGTTCATAATTGGACTCATTAACTGGGACTGGTGGTCTCAGGCTGTTTGTAGCGGTGATATAGGACTATGTCAGTGGCGTGGTTGATGCCAGTGGTCAGATTCTCCGCCTGACCTTTGCCAAACTTGTTAACCCGGAAGACAAAGTTATTGGTGTAGGTAACACCATAAATGTAATCCTCAAAGATATCAATGCTGAAGGGGTGGAGGAGAGCTGAAGCAGACAGTTCAGTGACAGAAACTGGCAAGATAGTTCAAAATCAGACTCATTGACTGAGACTGGCAAGACAGACAGCTCAAAGTCAGATTCAACAGCTACATTTAGACCAACAGATTGTTCAGGTTTTGATTTCTTGACTGAAACTGGTAAGACAGTTGGTTCTGAACTAGACACACTTTGGAACGCTGAACAGACAGACAATTCCTCACTAGGATCACTAACTGACATTGGCAAAACAGATGATTCAGGATTGAGTGCATAGACAGAGAGTGAACTAACGGGCAACTCAAAATCACATGTGTTGGCAGAAACTGTACAAACTGACGGTTCAGAGTCATTAAGGAAAACTGGATTCATAATTGGACTCATTAACTGGGACTGGTAGAGCAGATTCATTGACTGAAACTGAACAGGCAGACAAGTTCATAAACGGTCTCTATGGCAGTGACAGGGTTAACGAGACAGACATGGAGTGCATTTATATTTTTTGGGCTCATAACTGGACAAATGGGGCAGATAACAGGTTCCTTGATTGGAACTGGACAGACAGGGAAATCAAACAAACTCTGGGATACTGGACAAGTTGACAGTTCAGCGGACACATTCCATTTGCAAAGCTTTATTAGAAGACATGGTCAGAAACAGGCAGGGTCGAACACCAGCAAACAGATATGGCACAGGCAAGACACAAGAGTAATCCGTTAAACAGGCATGGGTCGATCGATGGCGAACGTAATCCAAAGGGCTTGACAAGAGGGGTAATCCGAGGAACACGAGCAATAGTCCAGGCAAGGTGCAAACATAATCCAAAAGACAAGACG
>NW_015630031.1:136060-143168 GCF_001515625.1 Sinocyclocheilus rhinocerous
GACTAGACTATGAAAACTAGAGCAGGCTTCGTAAAGTAGCTATCAGCTAGGGTAGCGATATGCGCTTACAATACTCGGCAGTTTGAGAAGGATGTGAGTGGGTGTAATATAGTGTGTGTGTGACTGGTTACAGCTGTGTGCAATCAGTACAATGGATGATGGGAAATGTAGTCCGGGATGACATGCAACAGTTTGTGTAATGTGAGAGTCAATGTAACGGAAGGGGGACCTCTGGTGGCAATCGGACGGAAGTCCATGGACAGGATTCGTGACACATATATAGCATGTATGGAGCTTTCTGCTTATATTTTGTGAATGAGTGAGCAGCTGAAGTGAAGGGCTGTGCATATCAAGTGAATGAGTGAGCGACCAGAGGTTTTTGTGTTCTGTATGCGGCAGATCACTGCTCTGACACAGGGGACTGCTTATATCATGTGAACGAGTGAGCGGCCAAAGCTTTTTTGTGCTATGTATACGGCAGATCGGTGCCCTGAGGCAATGGGCTGGTTATACCACATGAATGTGTTTTGTACGCATGAGTTTGCAGCCCTTTTTTAGTAAACATGGACGTTTACTCTAATTAAAAAGGCTTATTTCTGCTACTGTAGACTCATTACAGTCTCATATCATGTAAAAAATTAATTTAAAGGGGTCCTATTATGCTCTTTTACAAAGTCTTGATTTTGTTTTGGGGGTGTACTAGAACATGCTGTCATGTTCACATTATTTTTCACATAATTTACATTATGTGAAAAATAATTATTACAATACCTTCCAAAATGCCTTCTGAAAAAAACGAAATGTGTTGTGATTGGTTAGCTGTCCCAGTGTGTTGTGATTTGCGAACAATGTTTCAGTACTGCCACGCCCCTTGCCACAGCAGCAAGTTCCGTCTGCTCCGGTATAGTTAAGGATGGTGTCAATATTGCCATATCAATTTGAGCCGGATTCAGACCACGAGAATATTGAACAAGAGGATTGCGCAGAACCTTTGCACGCACGGATATTGCAAGACATATTAGAGTGGTAGCGTTATTGTTGTTTTTTTAAACGAAATCACGATATATAGCATGTATGGAGCTTTCTGCTTATATTTTGTGAATGAGTGAGCAGCTGAAGTGAAGGGCTGTGCATATCAAGTGAATGAGTGAGCGACCAGAGGTTTTTGTGTTCTGTATGCGGCAGATCACTGCTCTGACACAGGGGACTGCTTATATCATGTGAACGAGTGAGCGGCCAAAGCTTTTTTGTGCTATGTATACGGCAGATCGGTGCCCTGAGGCAATGGGCTGGTTATACCACATGAATGTGTTTTGTACGCATGAGTTTGCAGCCCTTTTTTAGTAAACATGGACGTTTACTCTAATTAAAAAGGCTTATTTCTGCTACTGTAGACTCATTACAGTCTCATATCATGTAAAAAATTAATTTAAAGGGGTCCTATTATGCTCGAATTTATTTATACCATAGTCCAGTGTTTCCCACAGACTTGCAGTGTATTTGTGGCACCATATATATGACATCACAAAACCCGGAAAACATCGCTGTTGTCCAAACGAGCCGTTCGTTGTAGTTCTTAAAAAGGGATTTAAAAAAAAACGAAATATCTCCCTTTGGAGTGGACTTTGAGATTTGTAACTTTGCAGATCTTTTTTATGCCAAACACTAAAATACAAAAAGTGAAAAAGCATAATAGGACCCCTTTAAATTTTTGACAAAAACGCAAACTGAGTGCTTAATGCAAATGTAATTTCAGACACATTTCAGACATTTACGTCATTATGATCAGCCACGATTCATAAAAATGCCAGTACAGATGTGCCTACTTTGTATATAACCCATTCACAATTTGAAAAAAAGTTTTATTTCTCACGCTGCTAAATACCTAGCCTACTGCAAAGGTTCCGGAGTGACAACTGTATTACAATGCAAGACTGAATCTGAAATTTTGATGTCTGACATCGTGATAACCATTAGCAATGAACAAGACAAAAAAATAAATAATCTGTCAGAATAGATCTGTGCATTATTTCTTGGAGTGCAAGTGTAATAGACCTGTCACTTATTCTGTTACTTGTAATTTATTTTATTACTTTCATTTTATTTTTTTAATGCAATGTTTACGTAATTGAACAATATTTAAAAGCTACATGCTAATGTTTTGATGTATTGAGTTGTGTAACTAAACATTTTGTAAATGTGTAATATTGTTTGTGAAAATGTTTTTTTTTTTTTGGTAATCTGTAATTTTTTTTGGGTGTGTTATTTTTACTTATGTTTTTTAGTGTATAAATAAAAGACATTTAAAAGTCAAGTCTCTCTCACTCACACACATATCCTTTCTCATCCAAGCCTGCAGACTAAAACAGTATGTAATATTAGTAATATGATATGTGTGAGAAATAAAATGACTCGGAAGAAATTGAAAGGAACATAACAGACAACAGTAAGTGATGAACAGTGTGATATAGAGATGTTGTCTAAACATCAACAAGACTTGCAAGCAATATTTTCTAAGAGAGAGAGAGTTGAATGTAACTGGAAGTATTACAACGGGGATCTACACAGCCCCTAATTGATCGATTATGTTATTTGCCATCTCTCCCTGGTGAGTGGAATGGTTTATTTAATGGACTGACGACCTCCCTCCTCCTCCTTCCTTGCTTCTCTTTCCTCTCCTTGGATATCACATGTGACATACCCTCCCTCATCTCTTAGACTCTTCCAAAGCCTTTTATTTAACCTCAGCACACGGGCAGGAAACAGCTTAGATTGCATGATGGGTAATTTTTTGCAATAAGACAAAAGCAAATCAGTGAGCAGTGACCGGATTCCGAGTGGAGTGTTTGCTTTACTTGCTGCCTCAGAGAGTGAAAAACCACAATTGCAAATATAAGTTTCATTGTAATGGCAGAACCGAACTGGACAGGCTGAGATCAGTATGGAAGAACTGGACAGTGAACCTTCAGAACAGCACAGATCACTGCCTGCACAACCTCTTCAGGTAGGACAACTCTTGGCATGTAGCTATTTCATCTCAGAAGAAATGACAGTATCTTGTCAAGGTGCCTGCTATGAAATCTCTCGACTGCTTGAGGTTTGCCAACAATTCTTGTTACTTTTATAGAGCAGTGTAAGTCACGGTTGAGTGTGTATTTTTTTCTACATGACCCTGACGTCAGGTAACCTATGGTGTTAGATAATATTATAAAGTTACAAGGTAGTGAAATGTACATTTATTGGGATTCAATAGAATGATGTGTGTTAGGACAAGCACAAATGTAAGAACACTATAGGCTATTGCTTCTCTGAAACTGCCGGGAAAAAAACTTAAAGTTATGGAGGACTGCTTGCATAGCTTTTTTTTTTATCCTTTGGCTGTCACATATGTAATGGTATTACCTTGAATCATATGACTCATGCATGTCAAAATTCACAATGGATGAATTTTATGTGGAAACAGACTGTCCTTATTTTTCTTCTTTTTGTGCTATATATAAGTCAATATCTTTCCATCTGAGAGCATCTACATTCTCTCTCTCTCTCTCTCTCTCTCTCTCTCTCTTATGCCTCTAAAGTGCACCTCTGAACAAAGCTTCAAACAAAAAGCCTAAACAGATTGAGGTTCATCACATCCCTTGTGTAGGCCTGATGTTATTCTGTATATATATATAGTGCTTAGAGCATCTGTACACTTCAGAACTGCAGGGCAGTAGTAGGGTCAGTGCTACAGTCAGGCCTGTGTTACTATATAAGTGTTTTTTCTGTGAATGAGAAAATAATTCACAGTACAAGAATAAAACATAAATTACAAAATATGAGATCAAGTAGCGTGTACTTTTTTTCAATATTGTAAAATTACAATATAATATATTGAATAAAAATAATAAATTAAATAAAACATGAAGCACAAAAATCTTGCAGATTTTTTTTTGTAGAAAATGTACATCGCCATCTCTCTCTAACAAGAGTGACTGAAATGTACCTGATGTGGTAATTGTGACTTCCAAACTAATAAATACAAAATTACAAAGTAAACAACTCATTTACTCAGATATATCCATTTTCGTTCATGTCCCAATCAATTTGAACCTGAAGTGACATTTGAATGAATGACTGAATAATGACCTATGAGTGCACAGTTTTAGCTCTAATAGGACCTTTGTATGTTTGATCACAGTTTGGGGGCTGATACAAATAGGGTGTGCTACATCTGCGTATTAAGACTGCTGAATGACTGTGGTTGTGATGAAACTGAGCATTAGTTACCACCAGAGTCAAACAAGGCTGTATCATTGCCCCTACCCTGTTCTTTTATTTTTATTAGTGCACTCCTGCACATCATAAGTGAAAATTTGCCCCAGGAAGATAAAATCATGTGTAGAACAATGTGTAGATTCAGTCCCTTGCAGAACCTGATTTTACCAGGGTCAACATCTTTGTTGACCCTGGAACAACATTGTGATTAACCAATCAGATTTGAAGAACCAGTTTATAGTTTATGTGAAGTTTAGGCTTACAATCAGTGTTTGGTGCTTGTACATCAGTGTCATTCATCTATCATTTCCTCTGATTTTAGGGATTACTCATGGTTAAGGTTAGGTTTAAGTGTAGGGATATGGTCAAGACTAAATTTTTGGATTAAAATGATGTTCCAGGGTCAACAAAATATGTTGACCTAGGAACACATCTAACTCAGGACGTGCTCAGTCCCTTAGTGTTCCTCCCAGAGGAGAACCTGCAATGTATTCTTGAAAAGAATAAAAGCAACTTGTTCTGGCCCTATATTAAATATATTACTATTAAAAAGAACCACATCTTCTACGGGCCATTACCCACCAAAAAAACGTATATAAATTCAGCAATCCATGCTGACAATATCAGAATTGCAAATGTAGATACAGTTTTATATACAGTACTAGGCCTATATCTAGTATATATATATATATATATTTATAGTATTTATATACTACAGCAGGGGCGGCGAACCCGTGGCTCGCCGGAGCACCCACATCCACATGTTCTGTGTTTACAATCCCAATTTATTTTTAAAATGTCAAAACATAATTTTGCAATAAAAAGGTATGTATTTAAATGCATTTGCTGAATTTAATTTGGATTTTTAATATGTATTATTATTATTATTATTATTTGTTTTATTTTTTTTACACAACCTCTCGCGTGATTTAACATACGTTAGCCAGTTGACACACGATTGACGTGAAGTTCGTTAGTATCAATCGTCATGGCATAGTCAGGTAAGCGTACAGCTAAGTGTAAATACGAAGATGAGCACAGAACATTTTTATTTGAATGGGAGGATTTATATTTTTTTGTTGAAAGAAATGGAAAGCCATTCTGCTTGATATGCCAGACTTCGTTGTCGCATTTTAAGGCTTCAAATCTTGAGCGCCATTTCACCTCACTCCATTCTACCGTAGCCCGGGAATTTCCCAAAGGCAGTGAACTTCGCAAGCACAAGGTAAAGACACTGAAATGTCAGTCAGAAAAGCAAACTCAGCTTTTCCGAAAATTTACCAAGCATTCAGAGAAGGTCACATTAGCGTCATATCAGCTAGCATGGAACATTGCTCGTGCAAAAAAGCCATACCTTGAAGGGGAATTTGTTAAAAAGTGCCTCAGTGATGCTGTTGCTATTCTTTGTCCCGAAAATGAAAATTTGAAACGTTCAGTAAAGGACCTTCAACTGTCACGGCACACTGTTGAACAGAGAATATCGGACATTGACAATTCAGTAGAAACACATTTATTATCAGATCTTCAGAAGTGCCGGTATATCAGCATTGCGTTGGATGAGTCTTGCGATGTTCAAGACAAGCCACAATTGGCAATATTTGTACGGTTTGTGTCAGAAGACTGCACAATTAAGGAAGAGCTGCTTGACATTGTGCCGCTGAAAGACAACTCGTGGCATCGATCTGAAAGAGACACTGATGGCTGTTGTTGAGAAAGCAAATCTGCAGTTGTCAAAACTAACAGCAATAGTCACGGACGGAGCTCCAGCCATGTTGGGATCTGAGAAAGGTCTTATAGGGCTGTGTAAAGCTGATGATCGTTTTCCAGAATTTTGGACATTTCACTGTATTATCCATCAAGAGCACTTGGTGTCTAAAAAGCTAAACTTAGACCACATCATGAAACCTGTGCTGGAAATTGTCAATTTTATACGCACACATGCTCTCAATCACAGACAGTTCAAAAATCTCATTGATGAACTTGATGAAGATCTTCCATCTGATCTGCTTCTTCACTGCGCTGTGAGATGGCTTTCAAGAGGTAATGTGGTTTCTCGTTTCTTTGAGCTTTTGAATCCAGTGAAGCTGTTCCTTGCAGAGAAACATAGGGACTATCCTGAGCTACATGATCCCCAGTGGATTTCAGATTTGGCTTTTTTAGTCGACATGCTGCATTATCTAAATGGACTGAATGTGGATCTGCAAGGGAAGTTAAAGATGCTGCCTGACCTGGTGCAGAGTGTTTTCACATTTATCAACAAACTCAAGCTGTTCAAGACACATCTACAAAAGAGAGACTTCACACATTTTCCGTCCTTGTTGAAGGCAAGTGGACAAGCAGCAGAGGTTGTAAAAGGGAGTACTGCACGGTATGTAACACTGCTTGAAAATCTTGAGCAAAGTTTTGAGGACAGATTCTCCAACCTACGGCAAAAAAGACCACAGATTACATTTCTGATCAACCCATTCACTGCTGAATCAGACTGTTTAAAAGCCCCTTTAGTGGAAGATGAAGCAGCATCTCAGCTTGAAATGATCGAACTTTCTGAGGATGACAGACTTAAAAGTGTTCTGAGGGAAGGAACCGTGGAGTTTTGGAAGATCGTGCCGGTTGAGAGATATCCCAATGTCAAACGGGCTGCACTCAAACTACTGTCAATGTTTGGGTCAACTTACATCTGTGAATCACTTTTTTCGACACTAAAACAAGTGAAATCAAAGCATCGCTCTGTTCTTACTGACACACATGTGAAAGAGTTACTACGAGTAGCCACAACTGAATACAAGCCAGACCTAAAAAAGATTGTGGAAACCAAGCACTGTCAGGTGTCCCCCTGAGTCAAGTAAAAGGA
>NW_015630031.1:146259-157638 GCF_001515625.1 Sinocyclocheilus rhinocerous
ATATATATATAAATAGTGTGTGTGTGTGTGTGTGTGTGTGTGTGTGTGTAAGCATATTAAATTCTATTTGCATGCATATAGTACAGGGGTGGCGAACCCGCGGCTCGCGAGCCGCTTGCGGCTCTTTCACTGCTCTTGTGCGGCTCTTCAATCTATCCACATGTTCTGTGTTTACAATCCCAATTTATTTTTAAAATGTCAAAACATAATTTTGCAATAAAGGGTTATGTATTTAAATGCATTTGCCGAATTTAATTTGGATTTTCAATATGCATTATTATTTCTTTTCTTTCTTTTTTTTTTTTCACACAACCTCTCGCGCGATTTAACATACGTTAGCCAGTTGACACACGATTAACGTGAAGTTCGTTAGTATCAATCGTCATGGCAGAGTCAGGGAAGCGTACAGCTAAGCGTAAATACGAAGATGAGCACAGAACATTTTTATCTGAATGGGAGGATTTATATTTTTTTGTTGAAAGAAATGGAAAGCCATTCTGCTTGATATGCCAGACTTCGTTGTCGCATTTTAAGCATTTTTAAGCATAATTTCAGCATTGTGTTGGATGAGCCTTGCGATGTTCAAGACAAGCCACAATTGGCAATATTTGTACGGTTTGTGTCAGAAGACTGCACAATTAAGGAAGAGCTGCTTGACATTGTGCCGCTGAACTCGTGGCATCGATCTGAAAGACACATTGATGACTGTTGTTGAGAAAGCAAATCTGCAGTTGTCAAAACTAACAGCAATAGCCACGGACAGAGCTCCAGCCATGTTGGGATCTGAGAACGGTCTTATAGGGCTGTGTAAAGCTGATGATCGTTTTCCAGAATTTTGGACATTTCACTGTATTATCATCCATCAAAAGGAGGTAGGCTGATTTAAATCCATTAAAACTATTGCGTTATGTAATTAGGCGTATAAGTTATTGTGATATACTGTTGTTTGCATATCTGTTGTGTGGCTCTTTGCAGTGATAAAGTTTTTTTTTTTTTGGCTCCTTATGCCAAACAGGTTCGCCAACCCCTGTACTACAGTATATCTAGAATATATATATCCTTAAAAGTCAACATTGATATTGAAATAAAACTGACTGTGAAAAAGGTCTTTGAAAATCTTGGCCTGGAGGCCAAAACTAAAATATTGTTCTACAAACTTTAATGCTCTCAGTCCATATGCTCCCAGTGGTCTAGTCGGGATACTCTGCAGTTCTTGTGGAAACCATGTTAATGTGTCTCTCAACCCCAGACGCACTATATAGTTTCCTCTCCAAGGAATCCAGTCATTTAATGTATGTTTTCGTGTTACAGTACTCTAGTTATAGATGTTATATTAATACACATTTTATCTCAAATGTCTCAAGCCTGGCACTCTTTCTCCCTCCCCATATCTCATCTTTCGATATCACTTCATCCCTTTATGGAATCCTGCTTTATACATCCTGCTCTATCTATTATCGAGTGCACTCATTTAATCCCACCATCCATCTCAATAATGAGTATATAACCAATGTACACTCAACGGCTAGCCACAAGGAATACCCATGCACTGTGAGCGATGCACCAAATGAATTCCTGCATCTCTCGTCAAAAGAGTCCGTCCACAGCACTTCCCAGTTTGTTGTCCTGGAAAACAGATCTGCCATAGTGTCCCTCATGGATCTGTCTTGTGCTTTTTATTATTTTTATGCTTCCTAGGGCAAATTTTTAAGAAATATGATTTAGGGTATCACTTTTATGCTGATGATACCTACATTTACATCAGCTCATCAAATTTATATCAGGCTTTGGAATGCACTTCCTTGTACTGTTAGAAATGCTCCCTTACACATCTTTTTAAAATAGTTAAGATCTATAATAGATAAACAGATAATACATTAAATGATTATAGAACGATAATAAAGCTAAATTGATTAGCTGTTCAATAGGGTGTTGACTTATTTATTGTTTGTTTTTACTGTATTTTACTCTTTGTTATTCTGTTACTCTCCTATGCGTTCTACAAAACCTTTCATAAAGTCCTTGTAATTGGTTAACAGTCATGTGTCTGCTGTCTTACCTGACAGCCATGGATTTTCCATCACATCCATCCAAACCTCTTGTCCTATGTATTCACAGATAATGAATTTTATATAATTAATTCTGAATTACATTGCTCTCCTCAGACTATTTAAACCAACATGCTAATTTCAGATCTCTTTGTCTGAGCATATATGAATACACAGACAACCATTCTCAGTTTCCCTTGCACTCCTCTATTCACCACACCGCTATCACTTTAGCCTGAGGCGCTGAATGCTTCAGTGACTCTTTCTGGGTTCAGCGTGTGCTGATGTGATCTCATAAATGTAGGCTGTTTATATTATACTCAGCAAGGAGGAAAAGTAAACAAAGCTATGATCCAGTAGCTAAGCTAGAACAAGATTCTGTTTATGACATTTATGTCAATGTTTTTGCTTCTAGAAGCAGTTTGATTATAGTGCTTTTATCTTTTTTGGTTCATTTGATGATATCTTTTAAATGTCAAAGAATGCAGCAAATTTTGTACTTTTAATAAATTAAAAGTACAATTAATCAAATTTAAATCCCAATATGAACTAGTATCCGTGAATACTGAAGCACAATTGACTGCTACGTAAATTTGAAGCATGTTGTGTGTGTCTCAGTATCAAGCATGTGTGACGCTCGTCTGTCATCTCACTATATGAGGGCATGAACACATGAACTTTATCTCCAGAGCTGCTGTGAGAGTCACTTCACCAGCATTTCACCATTTCACTACAGTAAATTATTGTCAGATACACACAAAAACTCAAAGACAGGGGTGTCCAGTCCTTCTCCTGGAGGACTACATCTCTTGCAGAATTTAGCTCCAACACACTTGCTTGGAAGTTTCTGGTAATCCTGAAGATCACTGCATCACTGCTTTATGTTGCTTTACTATTGGTGGAACCAGTTCAGTGGGTTTAAATATTGTGACCATGTTACTATGATTTCGGGAAACAGTCTTGTCCAGATAATTTGTCCAGCAGTGCATCATCACAGTGGTTTAAGCAGAGTGTTACGACGTTGTACAGGATACACTCCCCAGCTCAGTATTGCAGTGCTCATAGTGCTTGAGCGTTTGGCTTCCTGTACAGCTTAAAACTGACTAAAACAGACTATGTTATGGTTAAGGATTGCTGCAAGAACAAAGTAAATCAATACATCGGAGTCTCTTCAACTTGGGACACTTTTTATGCCCCAGAGGTAGATTTTTATTAACTTAAAGGGGTCATATGATGCGATTTCAAGTTTTCCTTTCTCTTTGGAGTGTTACAAGGTGATTGTGCTTAGATAAGATCCCTGAAGTTGCAAAGACTAAAGTCTCAAAACCAAAGAGATATTCTTTATCAAAGTTAAGACTCTGCCACACCCCCCTAAAACGGCTCGTTCTAACACGCCCCCACATATCTACCTCACTATGTGGAAATATTTGCATAATGCACCCAAATGTGCACGCAAAGAAAGAAGGCATGGTTTCAGTAATGTGTTTTTTGAACATTAAAGCATGTCAACATATTCTGTTACACCAAATACACAAAATAATTTATGCCCCAGAGGTATCATATGACCCCTTTAACATTTTCCTATATAAAGAGTACATTAAAATGACTTGGAAACGTTTTACAATGTTTTCATCATTCATTTTTCTTTATTATATTTTTCTTGTCCAAAATCAGAAAACATTAATTCTTTCAGTCAGCTTATGCAAATGGGTTATTAGCCTTGGCAAAACAGAAACAGTTGCCTTTTTGTTTCAAAAATTCCATGGCCATCGTTTCCATCCCTGTTGAAAAAACCAGCATATGCTGGTTAGGTATGTTTTGAACCATGGCTGCTGGTTTGAGCTGGTTTAAGCTGGTCTTGAGCTGTTTAAGATGGTCCTGAGCTGGTCATGTGCTGGTCCTAAGCTGCTGCATGATAAATCGCATGCGCTTGTCATGCGCATCTCGTCAGTAAAGCCGGTTCTGTGATTAGTTGTAAATCTCCATCATGTGCTTTCGATTTATCGTGCAGCCCTAGTCCTAAACAACTAGCTCCTGCTCAGGACCAGCTTAGGACCAGCACATGCCCAGCTTAAAACAGTTTATGGCCAGCTAAGGACCAGCTTAAACCACCGCAAACCAGCAGCCATGTTTCAAAACATACCTAACCAACATATGCTGGTTTATTCAACAGGGATGACATGCAAGTGTGGAAATGGTATTTTGGGCAAATGTACCTAAAGTCCACAAGGCCAAAAGTGCCAATAGTTGAAGGAGGATTCACCTTGTTTATTAATCTCTCTTGCTCAAATCTGTCACGTCCTATTGGTTACCCCCTCCTTATACGCTAATGATGCTGAACTATGCACTTGACTTGAGTCTAATCTCTCTCTATTTCCCCATGCCCTCATCCCTCTTTCTTTCCAGGATGATAACTGGGGTGAGACTACGACAGCTGTCACTGGCACCTCAGAACACTCTCTATCTCAGGAGGACATTGTTCGCATCAGCAAAGACCTCGACGACAGCGTGGGCTTGGACTGCAAACGTTATCTAAATGTGGCTCTGTCTGTCATCCTGGGACTTGTGGTTTTTCTTACTCCACTTGCCTTCCTTATCCTGCCTCACCTCCTCTGGGCTGATAGACTGACAGCCTGTGGAACGGCCTGTGAAGGTCTCTTTATATCTGTGGCATTTAAACTGCTGATTTTATTGTTGGCAGTGTGGGCTCTATTCTTCAGGCCACCCAGGGCTGGTTTGCCAAGAATCTTCATCTTTCGAGCCTTACTAGCCACATTGGTGCTATTGTTTGTGCTTTCCTATTGGTTGTTTTATGGAGTACGCATCCTGGACTCACAGGTGAGGCTAATAGTGTGCCTACTTGCCTAATTATTCCAAAAAATGAAAATTCTGTAATCATTTACTCATCCTCCTGTCATTCAAACCTTTATGAAACCTTTATATTCTTCTGCACAACAAAAAGTAAGATATTTTGAAGAATGTTTTAATTCAGCTATTTTGTCCATACAAAGTCAGTGGTGTCCAAAACAGACTAACTCTAACACTAACTTCGGAGTCATATTTGTGACTAAGGGTCAGTTGCAGTAATGAGGATTAATCTTAAATTTAGATTAAATCAAGGTCATTTTTAACCTGGATTTAAATTGCACTTTAGATATATTATCTTTAATCCTGTTGCTCCATTACTTTAAACTTTGATATAAATCTCAGTCAGGGATGAACTTTAAATAAGAGAAGATGTGGAGGTTTAAATAATAATAAAATCACCTACAGTTAAAATATGTGGCTGACTGAAAAAAGACAAGCAGTGTAGCTGCTTTTACATGTAAAAACCGAAGTGTACTTTGGGCTTAACTGCACCAACACTAAAAATATTAAGCTAATTAGCATGGCCCATTCTCCAAAAACATCTCTGTCCCATCTAGTCCCAATTCCCTCTACTTTGTTACTTTAAAATATCAACATGTTAACATATCACAGAGAAACATTTCCAGTAATGTTATGTACCAGCTAATTCTCATATTACCCTACTTTATGAAACAGTCACTGACAGTCTCTCTATCTGTTCCAGGATGAGGACTACCAAGGGATTGTGCAGTATGCAGTTTCACTAGTGGACGCTCTGCTCTTTATCCACTACCTGGCCATCGTGCTGCTGGAGCTCAGACAGTTACAGCCGTTCTTCTCTCTGTGTGTCACACGCTCCACAGATGGAGCAACACAACACTATAACTTGGGTCAACTCAGGTTAGAACACTGTCATTAAACTGCTAGATTTATGTAGTTATGAAAAATTAATTTTGAAATGTAATATGCAAAATGGCAATGCAATATGTAAAATGGCAATAATATTTCTGTATTTAAATTTACATTTTCCCAAACATATGTGCAACATTTAGTGCAAATTGATCATATGCAAATTAAAAACATATTTTAACGCTTTATACACTACCAGTCAAAAGTTTTTGAACAGTAAGATTTTTAAAGAATTCTCTTCTGCTCACCAAGCCTGAATTTATTTGACCCAAAATACTGCAAAAGCAGTAATATTGTGACGTATTTTTACTATTTTAAATAACTGCTGTCTATTTGTATATATTTTAAAATGTAATTTATTCCTGTGATTTCAAAGCTGAATTTTTAGCATCATTACTCCAATACAACAATCAACTATACAAAAACAATGCCCTAAAAATGTTTTCTTGAAAAGCATATTAGAATGATTTCTGAAGGATCATGTGACACTGAAGACTGGAGTAATGATGCTGAAAATTTAGCCTTGATCACAGGAATAAATTCCTCTCTTCTATCCCATAATGGAGCGCACGTCACGTGGCACCTAAGCGTTGCGCATGCCTCAAGATTTCTCATTGTTTACACTCCAATTGATGCATGTGACCATACAGAAAATTGTGCTACTGCTACTCTGCTTGCCCCAGATGACACTTAACCAGTCAGATCTAGGCACAGCTGTCACAGAACATGCCACAGCCCAGGTGAAATAACTTCAAAATCACGGGCATCAATCGCAGTGTCCGGTGGCTGAAAACAGTGCGAGATCTTGTGGCAGGCGCGTGACATTTAGGTGCCACGGAACACACGCTATATTACGGATTAAAAGAGAGGAATTAAATATAAGGTAAGGTGGTAATTAAATGTAGAATTACACTATTTGCTTACCTGAATCACTCGGTGTGCAAACAGTGAGATGTTGAGGCAGGCGCGATGCTTAGGTGCCTCGGGACGCGCGATCTATTATGGATTAAAAGAGAAGAATTAAAAATATAAGGTATGGTGGCAAATAGGTAAATAAGTGTAGAATTGCACTGTCTGTTTGATCTCATGCATCAATCGTAGTGTAGACAGTAAGAGATCTTGAGGCAGGTGAAAAGCGTTTGGTTCATGGTGAATATTGACCTATTGTGCGTCCTGTTGCCGAACCCCGCCTTGATGTAACAATTGACTTAAACTACATGTATCATGGGTATTTAATGAAAATCCAATTTAAACATCTTAAGTGTCAATGCATTTAAGAATCAGCATTTTGAAATCAGCATTTTGCTACCCTTTTGCTGCACCTTTGGCTCAGAATGCATTTTGAAATTCTCTCTGCATTATGCTAAAATTATCACGCGGTATTATGATGTAATCCCAAGTGTCCTACCCCTAAGTCTAAATGCATTTAGGAAAAACAGCATTTTAAGAATAATTTTGCTACAGTTTTTGCTTGGACACATTAAACACATCTAATCAATTTGGGTAGTACATTTTAATTTTTATTTTGCTACTTGTAAACCATTCAAATATGTTTTTGATTTACATATTAAAACTAGTGTAGGAAATAGCAAGTGTAAATTATATAATTGAATTTTTATTTTCATTTTGCACTAAATGTTGTACATATATATGGGAAAATGTACATTTAAATACAGAAATACATTGCAATTTTACATATTGCATTGCCATTTTGCATATTACATTTCAAAATTAATTTTGAGAAAGCCCATGAAAGAGACGATGACCATAGAGAGCTCACTGCTGTGGGAGTGTTTGGAGTATTGTATACATGATGTCATCAAGCTCAGGCTAGTATGACCTAATTATCCTGACCAAATATTTCACATTCTTGGAAATTTGTCCACCCTGTTACATGACATTTTTATAATGCAGTTAAACAGGGTGGACATTTTAAGCTAATGAAGCTCATTGCTAGTTAGGAAAGAACATCATGCCAGCAGATTAACATTTAGGAAGATATTTAATAGATGTATAAAATCTTTTTTATATATATATATATTTTTTATGTCCAGTATAAATTAACACAACAGGTAGACATTACGTTTTACACTATTAGATAAGGTTTAAAAATTGAGAAAGAGGGAGAAAAGACCAGTGGCACAATTCCTGCAATTCTTTTCGAAAACTTTATTTTTGACTTGTCACGGAATTTAATGCCAGTGTTTTTTAAGTCTTGTCAGTATAAGCATTCAAATGATTTTAATCTGTTCAAGCACAAAAGAGAACTTTATTCAGCACTTACGCACTGTTTTCTGTGCACTCAAACCCCAAGCTAGATTCAGTCATTGCTCCAGGTTGTTGTTATGACGTCTCGTTTCCATTGTAATCTCTCTCCATTATATGGTGGGGTCATTGAGGGTCAAAATATTTGAGAACAAGATTGTGCAGAAATTTGGAAAAAAGCAATCAAGAATCAAACTTATGTGCATTTCTTTCTTCTGTCGAGCACAAAAGAAGATGAATGGTCTCAGTTTTATTCTCCATAAAATGAAAGTCCGTTGTATTAAATGATGATCCTTAATGTTCTTCAAAATATTTTGTTTTGTGAAAGTAATGCATACAAGTTTGGAACAGCATGAGGTTGAGTAGATGATGACAGAATTTTCATTTTTTGGGTTAACTGTTTATAATATTCTGAAACCATATGGACGTGGATTCAGTGGTGCATTTTATTTTCGATTGATTGTTGAAACCTTTATTTTGTGCTTTGCATTTTCAGTTTTGTGTCTCCCTATTTCTTTTCATATTCTCATCCTGTATTCTCCCTCCTTTTTCTTGTCTGCAAATATGATAGCTAATCATTTCCAACTCCAATACATCTGTGCCAAATAGAGCCTTTCAGATTTACACATCCTTTCTTTTTCCCTCTAATGTTATTTATATTGAAGCTCTTCCTGGTGTTTCTGTTCTGCTCTACTTTGTCACCATTATTAGAGCTGTAGCTCAGGCATCTTTTTTTCTTGTTAGGCGTCTGGCATGGATGCTGTCATGTTTTTATAATTACACACCCAATGGCTTGTTTATATTCATACTGACATCCTGAAAACATTACAACCCTAGTCTCAGATCAGCTGCAAAAAAAGTGATCCTAAAACACTTAGCAAGTGCCAATGGCACAAAAACCTGTTTCTGAAATGAAGTAGGCCACCTCTCCCTTTTATTTTCTCTCCTTCTGAGTGTCTTTTGTGTGGTGAGGTGTCTGCTCATCCTCAGGGTGGACAGTAGAGCATCTGTAGCATGCATGTAAATAGGAAGCACATGCCATGATCAAGCACAAGCTCACTACAATCAGGTTAGCATGGCTTAACAAATCACACAAGCTTCTGGCTGAGGCATCTGGTCCCAGTATAACTGTCGCTGTGTTGAGTGACCCAAACACACTCACACTTAGCAGCTGGTGGAGTCTGTTATCCTGATTTAAGGCCAAGTGTGTCATTTTCTCCTCTGTCTGGGAGACATGAACAACACTGTATTACTATGTTTCCCCCTGGCATAAACCCAAAGCACACATGATTTCCAGTAAAGCAGCATTGCATTTAAGTAACGTCTAGTTTGAAAAGTCTGTTTTGTTTGACTAATTTTTCTGAATGACATACTAAACCCGTAGAGACCCACAGCAGCAAAACTCAAACACATGATTTTCATTTTCATTTAACCCATAATAATGGGTTGATTTGTGCTAGCTTTTTTTTAATTGGAATACTAGCTTTTTATCTCATGCATGGGTTCATATTTCCAGACCAACTTAAATCCTGTAAAAAACACTATATAACCACTGTGTTTACATGATTTACTTTATTTGGATGAATACATTTCTTAATACAGCATATTTTATACAGCTTTTATTAAAGGGGTCATTGGATGCTAAATTCACTTTTACATGTTGTTTGAACTAAAATGTGTCTTGGCAGTGTGTGTACACAACCACCCTATAATGATAAAAATCCACCCAGTAGTTTTTTTAAATCTCCAAAAATCATAACCCCTTTCTCAGATTAAGCCGTTCACAGATTCTTGGCTGTGTGACGTCACACAAACACAGGCCGCTCCCACGATTGTTGATTAAAGGGTTAGTTCCCCCAAAAATGAAAATTAGCCCGAGGCATCCTAGGTGTATATGACTTTCTTCGTGAGTCACAGGCTAATTTTTTGGGTGAACTAACCTTTTAACCTTGATTGTTTTACCTTAGACCTGCCCTGAGTGAGCTGTACACAGTCCACCATTGTTTCAATGCCGGAGCAGGTGTAGACAAGAATGTCTCCTAAGCGATTGAGGTGTTTTGTTGTTGGATGTAATAATGATCATAGCAGCCGTCATTTACTCCCGACATCTGAGCTGCTGAAGACACAGTGGATTAACGTTACTTTTGTTTTTGAAGGGAATGCGCCCCCCGATCTACCTAAATGCGTTTATATTTGCACAAATCACTCGTGATCCAGCTTCACCTACAGAAGAAGTGAATATAAGGTTTTTTTTCTTTCCTAATAATGTGGTAGTTAGCAAGTTTCGCGGCTAAAGTTTACAGTCTCATGAGAATGGCTTGTCACCCCACAGAAGAGCTCATTAGCATTTAAAGGGACATGCACCGAAATGGGTCAATGTGAACAGAGCAGTTTTTGACAGGGTAAAAAGGGTGTTGTTTTACACTACCATTTCTAAATTTTTACCAAAGTATGTTATAGATTTTTCATTAAGACCCTAAAGAATCATATCAACTTGTGGAAAATGGGCATCCGATGACCCCTTTAATGTATGCAAAATTTCCAAACATTTTACAAATAAACATTTAATATTGATAACATTTTATTTCAAATGTAATCAACTGTTCTCTGTTATCATTTTTCCAATTATAACCCAAAATATGATCCAATACACCTAGCAATAAATTAATATAAATCAGATAACTTTCAACAACGACTTTTAAGAGCTTTCCAAAAAGGAAATGGGTATTATAGATTTTTCATTAAGACCCTAAAGAATCATATCAACTTGTGGAAAATGGGCATCCAATGACCCCTTTAATGTATGCAAAATTTCCAAACATTTTACAAATAAACATTTAATATTGATAACATTTTATTTCAAATGTAATCAACTGTTCTCTGTTATCATTTTTCCAATTATAACCCAAAATATGATCCAATACACCTAGCAATAAATTAATATAAATCAGATAACTTTCAACAACTCTCAGATAATAAAATAAAACTATAAATCACAGATAAAGTACTCTAGAAAGGAAAATCATAGGTACCTGGATACTCAATTATAACAGTGCTGAAATTTTGCAACATTAAAGCTCAGCATTGCAGTTTTGCACCATGTGAGAACCACTACAACCCCAAAACAAAGTGTTCATAAATATGTTTTTATTCCTAAAAACACAATAGTATCAGTACTTGGATCTCTGTGGGTAAAAATCACTGATGTTGTCATTGAATCAGTGATTTAGATGTTGTTTTGCACATAGATTAGATGTTCACTTAGATCAGGGTTTCAAACTCAATTCCTGGAGGGCCGGAGCCCTGCAGA
>NW_015630031.1:159982-163779 GCF_001515625.1 Sinocyclocheilus rhinocerous
AAACCACCTAAAATCCCATAGACTTTCATTGAGGGGGTGAAAACTTTTATACAATAAGACTTATGGTGTATTTAAGCTGTCTATTGCTATAGCAAAGCTTAACAACTCCCTACTGAAAAAAACTGCTAAAACCAGCCTAAGCTGATTGACTGCTTTGGCTGGTCTCCCAAGCTGGTTTTAAAGTGGTTTTGGCCACTTTTTTAGCAGGCCAGGCTGGTCTTAGCTATTTTTTAGCTGTTTTTTACTGAATCAACTGGTTTTAGCTGGATTAGCATAGAAACATGCTAACAACATGCTAGTAATGTGCTAATCATGCTAGAAACATGCTAACAAAATGCTAGCAACTTGCTAATCATGCTAGTAACATGTTAATCATCCTAGAAAACGTGCTAGTAACGTGCTAATCATGCTAGAAACATGCTAGCGACTTGTTAAACATGCTAGCAACATGCTAGTGACTTGATAATCATGTTAACAACATGTTAGTAACTTGCTAATAATGCTAACAACAGGTTAGTAACTTGCTAATCATGCTAGAAACATGCTAACAAAATGCTAGTAACTTGCTAATCATGTTAGAAACATGCTAGCAACTTGTTAAACATGCCAGAAACATGCTAGCATCATGTTAGTAAAATGCTAATCATGCTAGAATCATGCTAGTAAAATGCTAATCATACTAGAATCATGCTAGCAACATGCTAGTGACTTGATAATCATGCTAACAACAGGCTAGTAACTTGCTAATCATGCTAGAAACATGCTAACAAAATGCTAGTAACTTGCTAATCATGGTAACAACATACTAGTAACTTGTTAATCATGCTAGAATCATGCTAACAACATGCTAGTAACTTGCTAATCATGTTAGAAACATGCTAGCAACTTGTTAAACATGCTAGAAACATGCTAGCATCATGTTAGTAACATTCTAATCGTGCTAGAATCATGCTACTAAAATGCTAATCATACTAGCAACATGCAAATGATAGTAACTTGCTAATCATGGTAACAACATACTAGTAACAATAATAATAATAAACTGCTTTTATTGTCCTCATTTGTAAGTCACTTTGGATAAAAGCGTCTGCTAAATGACTAAATAAATAAATAAATACTAGTAACTTGTTAATCATGCTAGAATCATGCTAACAACATGCTAGTAACTTGTTAATTATATTAGAAACATGCTAGCAACTTGTTAAACATGCTAGAAACATGCTAGCATCATGTTAGTAACATGCTAATCATGCTAGTAAAATGCTAATCATACTAGAATCATGCTAGCAACATGCTACTGACTTGATAATCATGTTAACAACATGTTAGTAACTTGCTAATCATGCTAACAACAGGCTAGTAACTTGCTAATCATGCTAGCAACATGCGATTAAATTGCTAATCATGTTAAAGTCACCCTGTAGTGAAAATCAAGTTTTTTATGTTGTTTATTTATCTATATGGTGTTTTTAATATGCCTTTAGACAAACCATGTGCCAACACCATTGCTGAGTATTTTCTCCTTAAAACTGTAGTTTCCCAAAGGCTGACCCAGATAGAATCATGCTAGTAAAATGCTAATCATACTAGAATCATGCTAGCAACATGCTACTGACTTGATAATCATGTTAACAACATGTTAGTAACTTGCTAATCATGCTAACAACAGGCTAGTAACTTGCTAATCATGTTAGAAACATGCTAACAAAATGCTAGTAACTTGCTAATCATGGTAACAACATGCTAGTAACTTGCTAATCATGCTAGAATAATGCTAACAACATGGTAGTAACTTGCTAATCATGTTAGAAACATGCTAGCAACTTGTTAAACATGCTAGAAACATGCTAGCCATCATGTTAGTAACATGCTAATCATGCTAGAATCATGCTAGTAAGATGCTAATCATACTAGAATCATGCTAGCAACATGCTAGTAACTTGATAATCATGTTAACAACATGTTAGTAACTTGTTAATAATGCTAACAAAATGCTAGTAACATGATGATCATGTGAGAAACATGCTAGTAACTTCCTAATCATGTTAACAAAATGTCAACACCATGCTAATAACATGTTAATCATGTTAACAACATGCTAGTAACATGCTAATCATGCTAACAAAAGGCTAACACCATGCTAGTAACATGCTAATCATGCTAGAATCATGATAGCAATGTTAGTAACTTGCTATTTATGCTAACAACATGCTAGTAACATGCTAATCATGCTAAAAACATGCTAGTAACTTACTAATCATGCTTGCAACATGCTAACCATGTTGGAAACATGCTAATAACATGCTAATCATGCTAGAAACTCGTTAATCATGCTAGCAACATTCTAGTAACATGCTAATAATGCTAAAAACATGTTAACAACATGCTAGTCATGCTAAAAACAGCTTAGCAACCACCCCAGGTACCCTAGCAATATGTTTTATACCTATCTGTTTTTCTGATAGACTGTATTGCCTTGAAAACATTCAAATTTTAAGCTTTAAAACTATTTTAACTTTCAAACTACTTCAAACCGAAAACTTTCAGACTGCAAGCTTTTAAAACTTTTTCAAACTTTCTAGCTAGGCTTTTTCAAGCCAATTTAAAGTTTGTCTACAAACTTTTTAATCTAGTTGAATCATTATTCTCCTATTTATTCCTGTAAAGCTGCTTTGAAACAATCTGTATTGTATAAAGCGCTATATAAATAGGTGATTTGACTTCTTCTTCTGGTCTTATCCATGTGTAGCGTCCAGAGGGCAGCAGTGGTTATCCTAGAAAACTACTACAAAGACTTCCCTGTCCATAACCCTGCGATGCTAACAGCTTCCAAGTCCCGCGCCGCCAAACACCTGGCAGGCCTTAAAGTCTATAACGTGGATGGTGAGTTCACAACCACTCGAGCATACAGGAATCATTTCCATTTGCTTAGAAATGTGTTTCTCCTCTCAAATGCTTTTCCAGTTCAGTCATTTTAACTCAGACCTCAGAGCTTTGTTGACTTTGACATGACTGTACCAGTCGTACTGAAGTGATGTTGTGATAAATTCTTTGTGACCACTGACGATCATGCTGTTAACATTTATCTTCTCTGGTTTTGTGTCCCTGCCTAAAAGTCTTTAAAATGAAAGCTTACCTTTTGGACAGTAAGTGGATCATTAAACTGTATTGTCCCTTTATTTTGGCCCTGAACACTTTGTTGCTGCGCAGTAATCACTGATGAATAAGCACATGTTTTTTGGGCACCAAAGTGGAAGTTTTGTAAGAATTTTGTTCATGTATTTATTTGTTTGTCTGCACCAGTGAAGTCACATATTTTCCTAAAAACTGCAGAGAATGCATAATAGTTATTTCGGATCCCCCAGGTTTCAGATAAGCTATTTTGTTACTTTGTAACAGCTGCGTTTTTAAATTTCATACTCTGGGAGTCATGAATATAATTAAGTTAATGTTTGTAATCTATGCATTTACCTTAGAACCAATTGAAATTTAGTAATCATCCTGGGTCACAAAAAGGTTCCCAAAGTCACCCGTGTGTGTGTGTGTGTGCTACCGGTCAAAAGTTTGGGATCAGTAAGTCTTGTAATGTTTTTTAAAGAAGTCTCTTATGCTCATCAAGGCTGCATTTATTTGATCAAAAATGCAGAAAAAAAATCTTGCAAAATGTTATTACAACATAAAATAATGGTTTCCATTTTAATATCCTTTAAAATATAATTTATTTCTGTGATGCAAAGCTGAATTTCCATCATCATTACTCCAGTATAAAGTGTCACATGATCCTTCAGAAATCATTC
>NW_015630031.1:165651-176704 GCF_001515625.1 Sinocyclocheilus rhinocerous
ACATATATATATATATATATATATATAAAACATTTTTTTTGTTTGTTTTTTTTTGTACACACTTAGATAAATATATAATTTTTGATGTAATTACTGTATAAGGAAAAAGCAGTGCCTTATATGTGTAGTAGTTCTTAAACAATTGCCTGTTTTATATCTGAAATTTTAGTGATAATCACCTGGAAAAAAGATAATTAAAGAATGGTGGCGAAGATTTTATATATGAGAAACCGTTCCAGCATGGAATACGATTGGGGTTTGACTGAGGCAATCAAATATATGTGCTGAATAATTTACCACTCTAGTGCAATCTGCTCTTCTTTGTGTGATTTTGGCTGCTGTGCTTTTTAGATGCCCTCAGAGAAAACTCTCACACTGGTTTCCACAAAAAAATCCAAAAATACATTTCTGTAAGTGTGATTTCCAGCACATTTCACTCCATACACTTTTTTCACACTTCTTTTTGACTTTGATCTGTATGTCTTCCTGCATGTCTCCTTGTACTTGACCTAGCGCGATCTGTTCTCGTTTGTGTGATTTTGGCTGCTGTGTTTTTAGATGCCCTCTCACACTGGTTTCAACGAAAAATGCAAAAACTACATTTCTTTTTGTGTGATTTCCAGCACATTTCACTCCATACACTTTCCACACTTCTTTTTGACTTTGATCTGTATGTCTTCCTGCCTGTCTTGTTGTACTTGACCAGACACACATTCCAACATGCCCACAAACAATTCCATTCTGTCCTGCATTGGAAATGGTTGGGTCGTGGGTAGTTTGCAGGGTTGTTCATGGTAACAGGCATTAAGTGAATCTTCATCCTGGCATCTGATAAAGACCGTGACATACCATGCCAACAGTCAGCTGTCATAGAGGGTTTGTCAGCTCAGTTTTTGCAGTGAATTTCAAACCGTCAGCACAAGTCTGACCCCTGTGGGGTTTCTGGCCAATTGAGCATGGTTGAATTGGCATTGAGCAGTCGTTGATTGAGATCACTCTGATTGGCTGCCCGGCTTAGCGAACAAGTGCATGAGAAGAAAAACAAAAGTGATAAAAGCAAGCAAATAATGTCAGGAGGATGCACGCAGAAGCACTTCTAATTTTATGTCATCTTTCCTGAGCATATAAATGTGCATATATTTTCATAACAACATGGCCGTCTGGAATGAAGAAAGTGATCAACATGATTCTTATTCAAAATGGTATGCAAATGCTGCTTTGTTCAGGGTTTGTACATCTGCAGTCCTAGCTTCGCTTTCTCTTTTTGAATGACAAATACAGACTACTGCCACCTACTGATATAGACCGTTTTTTCCTCTCACACAGGTGCAAAATGTCTGTGCTAGTTGGCCCTTGGCGTGCCACACTAACTACCCAGATTCATTTTAATTTTCGTTACATAAAATAAAATTAAAAGTTTATAAGTTTTTAATCAAATCATGACCCCAAGAATAGATTTGAATTGAATCATGAGATTCCAAAAGATTTCCACCCATAATATGTTTTGGAAGAGAATGCTACCCAGAATCTTCTGTCCCCGCTGGTCCCGGCCAGCTCCAAATCTCCTGTATTTCCACTGGTTCTGTCCAGCTAAAAAAATCCTGAGTCTCCTGAGATCCTTCTACCACCTCCTCCAAAGTCAGCCACTCCATCAGCCACGCCTACGCTGGTTCCCTCCACCTCTTTGGATCTTCCTTCATTTACTCCACCATGCTACATGGATGCACCATGGTTCTTCCGTTCTCCAGCTTCGTCCTGGCAAAAGGATCCTCTGGACTCCACCTCAGCCCTCCGACCCTTCAGCTCCACCGGGCTCCGTCAGTCCTCACACTCTGCTGTGCTCCTCCTTTTCTTTGGTTCTACCTTGGTCCTCACTCCCACCGATTCTGCTCCAGCCTGCCAAGCCTGAGCTTGTTTCCATCTCGGTCCTGTGAGTCTGTTGTGCCGCCTCAGCCTTCCAGGCCTCCAGTATCACCCCAAGTTTCAGTGTCCTCAGCTCTGCCTGGGTCCCCAGCTCCATCGTCTCCGTCTCAATCCATTGTCCCCCTGGTTTCATCAGCCAAGTTGCTACCATGGCTCCTGTTTCCTGGGTATTCCAGAGTGTTTGTTATTAAAGACTGTTCTGTTTGGATTCTCGTTGTGTGCTTCTTTACACCCACCATGAACAATAATATTGTATACAAACATTAATTTTTGCTTTTGAAAATAAACAAAAAGAGTTTTTCTTGCATGAATCTTAAGTATATATATATATTTTTAGCTTGTCTCCTTCAATTTCCGAGATGAATAGAGAATCAGATGAGTTCTGAACTTCATCACTTATTCACCATCCAGCCCACTATCAGCACACATTGACAGCAGCTCCTGGTAGACACAGATTCTGCTGCATATTAACCAGCTGCATATTTATTACATGCACAAAATATAATCTTTGAAGTTTCCATAGATGAATATGGGAACAGACTTTTGACACCTAGACACAAGAGAGGCTGGATTTGAATACATTAAAAATAGTGGGTAAGGTGAAGGAATTTTGAAGGCGTAGTTCATCCCAAAATGAAATTTGCGTCATATTTATTCACCCTTATGTCATTCCAAATCCACATGACTTTCTTTCTTCTGTGGAATACAAAAGAAGTTCACTGGTAGCATTTTTTCATGCAGTTACAAAGCTTTCAAGCTTTAACAAGTACACAAAAGCAGTGTAAAGTAATCCACGCAACTCTTTTCTTGAAAGCAGTATGAAAGATGTGTGTGCGGAACAATCTGAAATCATGAATAAATCATTCATACCAGTTTTGTGAATCAAAAGCATCTCGAAAGCATCGAAACTTAAGAAAAAAAATAGATGAAGCATGTCAATGACTTGATGCCAGGCATGAAAACTGGCCATATATTACAAGCCAAAACATCTTTCCAGTCAGACCACTGCTGGATTGGTAAATGTCACTAAAGCACATCTTTAATCTGCACTTATAAATACTGATACAAACCTTGTTACTCCATATCAGTATTGCCAGAATCAGTGCGCTGAAAAATAAAAATGAAAGGACCATGTCTTTTATTTAAAGTGCATTTTTTATATTGTTCTAATCAAAAATAATGGTTTCTGGTTTAAACTTGTTTTGTTCATTTTGGCTGAAAGCAAATAACATTTCTTAATGAGCTGAATCAACATTGAACTGACAAAAGCTGAATAACGATATTGCTGCCTTTTGTAAAATTCACAAATTCACACTGTTATTGTTTTGAACTGAACCAACACTAAACTGACTTGTTCTGAGTAATGACACTGTTATCTTTTAGAACTGCTTTACAGCAGTTTCCATAGTTGAGTTTCCATTCTGCTATTTTTCTTGTTCATCACTGTGAAACTGCTTTGACACAATTTGTCAATGTAAAAAGCGCTATCAAGGTGACTTGACTAAACGGTTTCAATGCATGTGTGTCCCGTCATGATCAGGTCCAGGAGGGAATAATGCTGCTGCTGGTATAGCCCAGTCTCAGTCTCGAGCAATGATTGCTGCTGCTGCCCGCCGCAGAGACAGCAGTCATAACGAACTCTACTACGAAGAGGCCGAGCATGAGAGACGAGTCCGCAAACGCAGGGCTAGGTGAGAGAACATTGGTGTGGAGATTTAGAAAGACATTTGGCAAATAATTTTACTTATAAGGAATAAATGATGAAAAGATGGAGAGATAAGCTTATAGACTTGCAATATGCTTTTGTAACAGTGATAGTGCCAGCTTATGATATTTAGCATGAATGAATCATTATAGAATTTCTCAGCATGAAATGGGATCATTTCTAATAGTGATTAAGTGATTAAATCAGACAAAAGATTGCATTACTCAGCCTCTAGTGCAGAGGTTATCATATGTGTGGTGACTCTGCTTTTTAAAGGGGTCATATGACGTTGCTAAAAAGAACATTATTTTGTGTATTTGGTGTAATGAAATGTGTTTATGTGGTTTAAGGTTCAAAAAACACATTATTTTCCACATACTGTACATTATTGTTTCTCCTCTATGCCCCACCTTTCTGAAACGCGTCGATTCAAACAAAGTAGTTTCGCTTTCACAAAGAAACACACAGCACCTTCACGATATGGTGGCGGCAACAATACTACAGCGAGTATCAAAGTTACGCCTTCTTTCTTTGCGTGAACATTTGGGCGTTGTTATGCAAATCTACCCACACACTGACGTAGACATGTGGGGGCGTGTTAGAACGAGGCGTTTTAGGAGGGCGTGGACCAGTCTTTACTTTTATAAAGAATATCTCTTTGGGTTTGAGACTTTAGTCTTTGCAACTTTAGGGATCTTATCTATTCATGAACAGCTTGTAACACTCCAAAGAGAAAGGAAAACTTGAAATCGCATCATATGACCCCTTTAAAGAAGCAGAGCAATACATTTTTGTCCCCCTATTCAAATCTGACACACATGAGAATGTGAGTTTACGTAAGCACATAACATAACAGGAAGAAGATGGAGAAGAATAAACCGCACACAAACCTCAATCGTTCTCACATATATTGTCAATACTAGATTTAAAGGGATAGTTCGCCCAAAAATGAAAATTCTGTCATTAATTACTCACCATCATGCCGTTCCAAACCCGTTCATCTTCGGAACACAAATTAAAATATTTTTGATGAATTTCGAGAGCTCTATGACCCTCCCATAGACAGCAAGGATACTACCACAGTCAAGGTCCAGAAACGTAGCAAGGACATCGTTAAAATAATCCATGTGACATCAGTGGCTCAACTGTAATTTTACGAAGCTACGAGATTACTTTTTGTGCGCAAAGAAAACAAAAATAATGACTTTATTCAAAAATTCTTCTCCTCCACGTCACCATATAGCGCCATTTTGGGGAGTATCCACTGAACGTAAACAACGTTTGCTGTTCTGTGTCAGCTGCACCACGCGGATACATTGTCTACGTTGTTTACACTTTGATCTGAACGAAAACAATGTATCCTCATGGCGCAGCTGACACAGAACAGCATACGTTGTTTACATTCAGTGGATACTCTCTAAAATGGCGCCAGAATGATGCGTAGGAGACAAATTGTTGAATAAAGTCATTATTTTTTATTTCTTTGTGCACAAAAAGTATTCTCGTAGCATTATAAAATTACAGTTGAACCCCTGATGTCACATGGGCTTTTTTAATGATGTCATTGCTACGTTTCTGGACCTTGACTGTGGTAGTATCCTTGCTGTCTATGGGAGGGTCAGAGATCTCTCGGAATTCACCAAAAATATCTTAATTTGTGTTCCGAAGATGAACGGAGGTCTTACGGGTTTGTAACGACATGAGGGTGAGTAATTAATGACAGAATTTTCATTTTTGGGTGAACTATCCCTTTAAATGTGAACATGATTTGAGAACTACACAAAAAATTTTATGTAGGATTTACTTTGCAACCATTTTAATTCAGAAATAGTAAATTTCACAAATAATTGCAAAGAAACAACTTTGAATCCTCTTTTTTATACAGTGTACTTGGTGTAAGTCTACTGCATTCCCCAGTTTACAATGCCTCACACTTTGGGAATCACTGCTCTAGACAACAACAGATTGTGAAACTGAACTTGAGAAACTTGAGACTGTGAGACGACACCCATTTCTTTTTCAGGCTGGTGGTGGCAGTGGAGGAGGCATTTACACACATTCGTTGCATGCAAGAGGAGGAGCAGAAGAAGGCACGTGGTGACGTGATGGACCCACGTGAAGCGGCTCAAGCCATCTTCCCTTCCATGGCCCGAGCACTGCAGAAATACTTCCGCACCACCAGACAACAGCACCTCCACAGCATGGAGAGCATACAGCAGCACTTAGCCTTCTGCATCACAAACAACATGACACCTAAGGTGAGGCCACTGACAGTGACAATCCCAGTCAGGTGGTTTTTATCACAAAATAATCCCAGACAGGGTGTTTATGAATAATCTTGAAGGGATTCATTTTACAGTAAAGACTGGCAGCATATGGAGATAGGAAGGCAGCCAGGCATGTCTGAATCCAATGATCATGTCATATACTGTTGGCTTAGATGCCTTCATCTGATCGATTTTTGAAGGCAGCATTAATTTATCCTTCGCTGCCTTTGATATCCCACAATCCTGTACGTTCCATTCCGTGACAGTTGAGGTTAAAAATAAAGATGGTGCCCGAGAGTTGTCACCAAGCCTATACTGTTTTGTTGTAAATCATTAAACTATAACGCTGCCTCTAAAATCTGAGGCACCTTCATGTGCAAGCACTGCCTGCAAAGTCAATGTCTGATAGGACAGCAAGGGAACAAGTCAACTTTCTAAGCTTTTAGATGCAGCTATAGACATAAAGTGTATTTAAATATTATTATGTGAGTGCTACGAGAGACACAAAACTATAAAAATATACAGTTTTGCTCTCAGTAGTATGCCATGATTGAGCAGAATCTAGGATGCCGTATGTATGGATCAAGACTGATACAATGTGCCAGGTTTCAGAACAAGTCAGTGGAACTTTTAAGACCCGTTCACACCAAGGACAATAACGATAAAAATATAGTTCTAAAAATCGTTCTCAATATTAAAGAATAGCAGAGTCCACACCACAGCTATAGCGATAAAGGCACAGAGAAACAATATCGTTGGAATCACTTTCAGAATGATTTTTTCCAGCTGATGAATGATACAAACATTGACACCCAATCAGAATCCATCCTGCTACAACGAGCTCGAGAATTTAAAGCGGCAGATGAGTGTGCACTTAGAATAAACAGAAAATATCGTCCACTGGTGTGAACGCAAATATATATATCTTTATAGTTATTGTTCTTGGTGTGAACGGGGCTTTAGTGGAGTCAAAGATATGATTGTTTAAGATCTCATCGACTTGAGTCTAATGTTATTAGACTGTAATGATGAAGTGTGTTTTTGTTTTTCAGGCATTTCTGGAGAGTTATCTGACCACAGGCCCTACACTGCAGTATGGAAAGGACCGCTGGCTTGCCAGGCAGTGGACCCTTATCAGCGAAGCCTCAGTTACCAGTGGTCTGAAAGATGGGACCGTTTTTCTGCTCAAATGCATTGACTTTTGCCTAGTAGTCACTACCAAAAAGATACCTTATATTCAGCTTGCTGAAGAATTCATCGACCCAAAGTCACACAAGTTTGTGCTTCGACTGCAGTCTGAGACTTCAGTTTAGAGGGGTTTTTTTCTCGTTTATTTTGTTTTCAGCAAAAACTGATTTTCTTCTGGGATGTATTTTTTTTGACTTTCAAGTAATATATATGTATATCAAATATTTCAATATATTGCTTTTTCTTTTATGAGTTTGTTTTGTTCGTGCTTATATGTTCATCGGAATTAAAACGTTTGCAGTCAAACCAAACAAAATCAGATCAGATAAAACTGTTATGGAGGTTGGGTATAATTACTGAAGACTACATATTAATGTTTGTAAAATACAGAAACAGTAAAGGGTGGAGGATAGTGGGTGCAGTCAAATACTTTTTCAGTGGACCACAGAGAGATGGATGGACTCAAATGGGCACATTTTCTCTGTCTCGCTACTCTATATAAAAACACTCTGGGAATATGATCTGCAGACTTTCTGCAATATCCACAATAGTGCAGTTGGAGCTGCACAGATGAGACTTTGAGAAACATTGGCCAATTACTGTATCGTTATAGCAACAGGTTTTCCCATCATACGGTTCACAAGCACATCATCTCAGCCAAATGACCTTCTACTACTGTAAATGCACATCAAAAATTTCCAATGCACATTTTTAACAAACTTGTTTTTGCTGATAGGACATGTGTCTTTGTTTATATATATATGCACATTGTATACCAATGGGAGGTGTGTGTGTGTGAGAGAGAGAGAGAGAGAGAGATAAAGAGAGACATTGGCAATCAATACAATGATCCACTTAACACATTTTGTTCAAATTTCTTGATTAGATCTAATGTTTTAATAATCATCTCTCTCATTGGTAAATTTTGGACTTGTAAAGACTGTATAGTTTTGGATTATTAAGCATGAGAGGTGAAAAAATAAATATAAAATAATTTGTTCTCAAGCATTAAGGCAAACATTCAAACCAGACACATTTTATAGCACACTACAACATTACACGTTGAAAAGTTAAAATTATGCAAAAAGTATGTCATAATTTAGATTTACAGTTTAAACTGAATTAATTTTTCATTATGAGATAAAAGTTTATTATTATGAGATTAAAAATTATGAAAAAATATATGAAGTAAGCCAGAATTTTGACAAAAAGTCAAAATTCTAGTAATTATGACATGAAAAGCTGATATTGAGATGAAAGCTCTTGGTGAGATATAAAAAAATGGATGTGAATACAGTTAAGCTAACAGTGCTGAAGGACACTGTCATGACTTTTAAGAAATTAACAGAGAACATGTACCTATTTTTTCTTTGTGGCACAATTCTTCTTTTTTTCCTCATGACAATTATAAATATGATCACTAAAACCATATGCTTAAATCCCAGATCTCTGCGAATAAAGAGGTGCTTGGCCTGTACCCTGCATGTCATGTATTTTAAGAGGTGCTCTTTACAGCAGACTGTAGGGAGTTGTAATTGGACATGGACTCAATTTGAGCTGTTCAGATGAGTAGAGATGATGTGTGATCTCTTGTGTCCTGTCCTGTTTCTTGTTCTATGCCTCACAGCAGTGTAGCTATAAAAAAAACTGTCACGAACGGCTCATGAGAATGTCATCTAGGTCTATGAAATTAAAGAATGTCCCCCCAAAGAACTGGAATATTTTGTCTGCCAATGTTGAGATACTGCTGAGAAACAACTGATTGGTCATGACCACTGGTCATTTTACCTTGATTTAGAATGTTGCTGTCAGCCCTTGTTAAGGACAACAAAATTGGTCTAAAACTGATTTTTTTCAGAGTGGTTAATTTTAAAAGGATTATCACAAGTGTTCAAATATCATGCCATATCTATGCATAACATTCAATTTAATTTTCTTTTTATTTAGAAACATACGACTGCTTGAAATATTTATCAATTAAAGGGATAATTTACCCAACAATTTAAATTTCAAACTCGTTTGACTCGTTTTACTTTCTTCTGAGGAACACACACACACACACACACACACTCAAAAAGTCATTTGAAGCATTGTTTGTAACTAAACAGTTTTGGTTGACATTGACTTCCATTACATAGGCAAAACAAACACTGAGACATTTCTCACAATATCTCCTTTTGTGTTCCACAGAAGAAAGTCTGTTCATACAAGTTTGATGACAGAATTTTATTGTTCATCACTTTACATTTTTCTGTCATTGGAAGAATTAACCAACACAGCACCCTCTTGAGGGGAAAGATGGATGTGTTAACATTGTCATTGACCTGGTTTTGCACATATAGACTGGCATTTTAGGTTACAATTTTTATTATGGGTTTTTATCATGGGTTATTATTATTCGTCACTTGTCCCTCATTCTCTTCTATTTTACAATGTTATTAAATGCTATTTTTTGCTAAAACTTTTATATTAAGACGTTTTTTAAGACAGTGATGGTGTGGACTGAGTTACTTTATATAAACCACTCATAATGTGACTGTGCCTCTGCTTTTACACAGTGTGTGTATGTATGTGTGTGTTATTAAGTCATTCACAATTTACAACTCGCACCTCACTTGCCGAAGGCCGCTGTTTGTATGCCTGATTTTGTTATAACAAATGCTTCAAAGCTCACATCATACATTTGAATAAAACAGACATTTTAATAACACTGAAATTCATCTGTAACCTTTCTTACTGCCAAGTATGTACTTGTTGAGGTTGTTGAACTGTAGGCATGTTATACAACTGTACTTTGATCTTTTGTTCTGAATTGGCTCTTAAACTCATTGTTCATATAGGCCAGATTATAAATATTCATTCCTTCTGATTGCAAATAATGAAAGGGTAAACAAATCAGCAATGTCACACTCTTAAGTTTAGAGTGTACTTTGAACCCTCCCTGTGAGACACTGTACTGTATGTGCAAATACATGCCGTGACTGTAAATCACTCAAGAAGCCTTTCTGTGATTCAGTGCAAAGGTGAAACTGCAGTTTTAAACTTGCCACACTGGATTTTCACCTCAGCTTTGCTAGAGATTGGCTGCCTTCATAGGTCACATCAGTCATGTGATTGGTCTAATTCATATGGGCGAGTCATATGGGTATGAGTCATATGGGCGGCATCTGGATTATGTCATAAATCTCGTTGGAAAGAGCATCCATATGAAGGTGAGGGTAACTGAGGCTGAGGGGGAGTGTTCTGCATTCCAGTTTAATCACTTAGTCTGGTAGTGCACAGATGTAGTGTCTACTGAATTAAATTACTTTGCGGCTCCATCTGTAGATGTTCCTCCATACTGCTGAGCTAATGATGTTAGATGTGAAAGGTTCTAAAATCATTATGAGAAAGTTCATAAGAAACCCAAACACATTTACATGCAGTAGCTATGTACACTATAGTATACAATATATATACTGTATATATATATATTATTACGTTGAAAACAGCTGAGTATAATTTTTTCAGGTTTCATTGATGAATTGAAAGTTCAGAAGAACAGCATTTATCTGAAATAGAAATCTTTTGTAACATTATAAAAGTCTTTATCATCACTTTTTATCAATTTAAAGCATCCTTGCTAAATAAAAGTATTAATTTCTAAAAAAATAAATTATTATTATTATTATTATACTGACTCCAAGCTTTTGAATGCTATAGTGTATAATGTTACAAAAGCTTTTTATTTCAGATAAATGCTGATCTTTGGATCTTTCTATTCATTAAAGAATCCTGAAAAAAAAATGTGCTCAACTGTTTTAAATATTGATAATAATAATAATAATAATTGTTTATTGAACAGCAAATCCGCATATTAGAATAATTTCTGAAGGATCATGTGACACTGAAGACTGGAGTAATGATGCTGAAAATTTACCTATGTATGATCACAGGAATAAATTACATTTTAAAATCTATTCAAATAGAA
>NW_015630031.1:177498-180915 GCF_001515625.1 Sinocyclocheilus rhinocerous
TTTTGTCTGCCAATGTTGAGATACTGCTGAGAAACAACTGATTGGTCATGACCACTGGTCATTTTACCTTGATTTAGAATGTTGCTGTCAGCCCTTGTTAAGGACAACAAAATTGGTCTAAAACTGATTTTTTTCAGAGTGGTTAATTTTAAAAGGATTATCACAAGTGTTCAAATATCATGCCATATCTATGCATAACATTAAATTTAATTTTCTTTTTATTTAGAAACATACGACTGCTTGAAATATTTATCAATTAAAGGGATAATTTACCCAACAATTTAAATTTCAAACTCGTTTGACTCGTTTTACTTTCTTCTGAGGAACACACACACACACACACACACTCAAAAAGTCTTTTGAAGCATTGTTTGTAACTAAACAGTTTTGGTTGACATTGACTTCCATTACATAGGCAAAACAAACACTGAGACATTTCTCACAATATCTCCTTTTGTGTTCCACAGAAGAAAGTCTGTTCATACAAGTTTGATGACAGAATTTTATTGTTCATCACTTTACATTTTTCTGTCATTGGAAGAATTAACCAACACAGCACCCTCTTGAGGGGAAAGATGGATGTGTTAACATTGTCATTGACCTGGTTTTGCACATATAGACTGGCATTTTAGGTTACAATTTTTATTATGGGTTTTTATCATGGGTTATTATTATTCGTCACTTGTCCCTCATTCTCTTCTATTTTACAATGTTATTAAATGCTATTTTTTGCTAAAACTTTTATATTAAGACGTTTTTTAAGACAGTGATGGTGTGGACTGAGTTACTTTATATAAACCACTCATAATGTGACTGTGCCTCTGCTTTTACACAGTGTGTGTATGTATGTGTGTGTTATTAAGTCATTCACAAATTCACAACTCGCACCTCACTTGCCGAAGGCCACTGTTTGTATGCCTGATTTTGTTATAACAAATGCTTCAAAGCTCACATCATACATTTGAATAAAACAGACATTTTAATAACACTGAAATTCATCTGTAACCTTTCTTACTGCCAAGTATGTACTTGTTGAGGTTGTTGAACTGTAGGCATGTTATACAACTGTACTTTGATCTTTTGTTCTGAATTGGCTCTTAAACTCATTGTTCATATAGGCCAGATTATAAATATTCATTCCTTCTGATTGCAAATAATGAAAGGGTAAACAAATCAGCAATGTCACACTCTTAAGTTTAGAGTGTACTTTGAACCCTCCCTGTGAGACACTGTACTGTATGTGCAAATACATGCCGTGACTGTAAATCACTCAAGAAGCCTTTCTGTGATTCAGTGCAAAGGTGAAACTGCAGTTTTAAACTTGCCACACTGGATTTTCACCTCAGCTTTGCTAGAGATTGGCTGCCTTCATAGGTCACATCAGTCATGTGATTGGTCTAATTCATATGGGCGAGTCATATGGGTATGAGTCATATGGGCGGCATCTGGATTATGTCATAAATCTCGTTGGAAAGAGCATCCATATGAAGGTGAGGGTAACTGAGGCTGAGGGGGAGTGTTCTGCATTCCAGTTTAATCACTTAGTCTGGTAGTGCACAGATGTAGTGTCTACTGAATTAAATTACTTTGCGGCTCCATCTGTAGATGTTCCTCCATACTGCTGAGCTAATGATGTTAGATGTGAAAGGTTCTAAAATCATTATGAGAAAGTTCATAAGAAACCCAAACACATTTACATGCAGTAGCTATGTACACTATAGTATACAATATATATACTGTATATATATATATTATTACGTTGAAAACAGCTGAGTATAATTTTTTCAGGTTTCATTGATGAATTGAAAGTTCAGAAGAACAGCATTTATCTGAAATAGAAATCTTTTGTAACATTATAAAAGTCTTTATCATCACTTTTTATCAATTTAAAGCATCCTTGCTAAATAAAAGTATTAATTTCTAAAAAAATAAATTATTATTATTATTATTATACTGACTCCAAGCTTTTGAATGCTATAGTGTATAATGTTACAAAAGCTTTTTATTTCAGATAAATGCTGATCTTTGGATCTTTCTATTCATTAAAGAATCCTGAAAAAAAAATGTGCTCAACTGTTTTAAATATTGATAATAATAATAATAATAATTGTTTATTGAACAGCAAATCCGCATATTAGAATAATTTCTGAAGGATCATGTGACACTGAAGACTGGAGTAATGATGCTGAAAATGTAGCTTTGAAATCACAGGAATAAATTACATTTTAAAATATATTCAAATAGAAAGCAGTTATTTTAAATAGTAAAAATATTTCACAATATTACTTTGCTGTACTTTGGATCAAATAAATGCAGGCTTGGTGAGCAGAAGAGACTTCTTTAAAAAAAAAACTCTTACTGTTCTTACTGTAACAAATCTTACTGTTCAAAAACTTTTAACTGGTAGTTTAAATAGGGACAGTCCATAGACTTCTGATGTTTTTTATACACAGCTAGTTATAAATACTATAACCTAATCCAAACAGAAAACGTCATGTATTTTTATGTAGTGTTTTTACAAATTAGGGTATTGCTAGATGCCGCCAACAGGACATTTAATCAGATTTAGCTCACTTCTACAAATTTGTCCCCCAAACATGATTAAATATAGGTACATGTAACAATGTTAATACAAACAGATTATATAACTGAAAAGTTGATACATCTTAAATGTCCCATAAAATTCACAAGTAATACTACAGAACACCCTATTTCTTGTAGCCATATACAGTTCCAGATGAATAAGCAGCACCAGAATTATAATATGTCATTATATATTTTTACGTTTTGCATTATCAAATGTCTCTTGCTGGCAATGCAGACAGTTCTATAATAAATCAAGTCAACTCTGTAATTAATAAACCATCAGTCATTAAAATAAACAGAATCAATACAATCTGCAGAACTCACAGTTACAGAACTCTGTGGTTATGGTTTTTCTATATGCCACTTAATCATCATCATCATCATCATCACCATAATGGTCTTCATCACTACTATCATCATCGATATCATCGTCGTCGTCGTCATCATCATCATCATCATCATCCTCAGTGTTGACCTTTCCAGAGAGAACATCCTCTATCCAGTCCTCCAGCTCCTCCGCTGACGGTAAAGCTTCATCATTAGGCATGTTCAACCACACACTGTCAGCCTGGTCAACACACACACACACACAAGTAAAAGATGATAAGAACACAGAATATATAGGCTTTGCACCTTATTTTGCCACGTAGAAGTAAGCTGTTTTCTGTGAATGTGTGAGACTTCTGATTCAGTAGGTAAATAAATAGAAGAGTAAAAAAGTGCTGTAAACTTAAACTATTTGTGCTACAAATCCGTTTGTTTATAATTATCTAATTGGATATATTTAATCATCCAATTATCCAAGTGGATGCTGCACACTGGTGGTGGTTG
>NW_015630031.1:181511-212838 GCF_001515625.1 Sinocyclocheilus rhinocerous
ATTCATTCATTCAATTATCATAATACTTTAACATGCTAAGAAACACCAGTTTGCAATATCAAGCAGCATAACAGACTGTTTTTTACATAAAATAACTAGAAGCGAATGAGGGATGTCTTCTTTTCGAATTCAAATTAGACTTTTTTTATTTAACTGACTTAAAAAAAATTATAACCCTTTAAGAAAAAAATAGAAAATTATCTTTTAAGATTATTCAAGCTATTTTTTACTGTGTGTATTTACTAATGAACGAATAAATAAATAAATGAATGCATTAATGAATTATGAAGCATATGGTTTTCAAATTTGTGCAGCAATGTTATATTATTTTCTGTATATTATATAATTATTATTTTCTGTATATGTTATGTACTATTATGTAGTTCTGTATATTATTTGATTGTAAAAGTAAAATATTTCAGCAGTTGTTACACTTGTGTAATGATATGGTTTATTGTGTTGTAGATCATGAATATGTTATGTGAAGCTTTCCCTTAAAATGGTATGATGTGTCATACATCGCAATATAGGATGAAGAGACATTTTCAAATGAAATTGTTACTTACATCAGTCACATTCACCACACCAATCTGGGGTCTGAAAAGGTCCACCTTAAAGGTTTTCTCCCAGTATGTAGTTAACTGAAGACAAATTAACCATTACAATATGGACACAATGTTTACGTTCAAGCAGCGAAACACTGTGTAGAAATGGATGGAATATCGTCTCACCAAAGGAAATTCATCAGGATCAATCCAAACTATGCTGAGATCTGGGTTTTTGGTATTGTCCCTTGCAACCTCCTTTAGAATTTCCAGGAATTCATAACCATCTATGAATGAAAAAGGAATAAGCACAAATTAAATGCTATTAAGACAATCATTCTGTGCTACTAATTCAGCTTGTTCTCTGTTGTAAAGAATTGAAAACCTGGATCCTCCTCCTCAGCAAAGGCAACAATGTGGATTCCGTCCATGTCATCCTCCTGTTGATTGAGCAGAGACAGATCACTTCAAGTAAAGAACCAACAGCCGTTTAATTGACAGTTAACTTTTAATGGGCCTGCAGACACTCCCACAATCCAGTCTTGCTCACCCAAGTCTCAAACATGTCCTCAGCACGAAGCTTTCTCAGAGTAGGCCTGAGTGAAGATCAAACACTGTGTTTTTAGAATGAAAATTCATATTTTAGATGATCTTTGACAATGGCAAAGTTCTGAGGATGCCACTGATATCACCTTCTGTGTTGATTGACAAAATCCACTATCTCCTCCTCTGTGTTGGGTTTGTCAGGAATGGTGACAGGCTCGTCCATGAAGGGCTCATAGAAATCGATTTCATTCATTTTTAGTGTCAGTTGTTTAGCCACCTGCAGCATGAAACCGTTACAAATGAAGCCAATACATAATCCTTTTTCCTCAAAGATGGAGGACGCACAAGTATCCTCTCACTCTTGTGGTTATAAATACACATTCTTCTATACCAGAATAACACATCTCATGGTTTTCATTCTTGTTATTGTTAAGGAACGGACTGTACGCACCCCTTTGTCAAAAGTGGCAAAAAACTTCACATATGGTTGGAACTTCTCTGCAGTCACCTGAAAGGCCTTATAATCTGAGAAACAAAAAGAACGTAAGAAAAATATAAACACAAATCTAAAAAACTGTAATAACATGGTAAACGGTGGCAGTGCTGAAGCACCACGCAGCTACTGCTCTCACAACATAACCAGAGGTCACAGCAAAGCCTTCCCAGCTAAAATGGGATTTTTAATAAAAGCTGAATAGCAGTCATGTAAAGAAATTAAGCCCTTTTGCCGTTTTTTCTGCTGTGCCTTTTTGGGGAATGGCTCTATATCTGTGCTGATCTCTTTGACCAATTAGGCAGCATTTAATAGTCTGTGGGGTTATCATAGTCCCTGTTTTTTTTCTTTCTCAATGAAATTAATGTACTATATTTTAGATTGATAGTGTTTTTTATTTAATATTTTGTATTAGGGGGATTTTATGATAATAAATAATTTTATGGAATAGTGATCCATTTATTACCTTTGTTTGTTACCTTTTTGAGCACATAGACCTGAAAATGAAATTTCCAACTTAAACTGTAGTAAATCGTGAATGCTTTGGAGCACAGTCTTACGTTTTGTCTCTTTTTAAAGAAGACACTTGGAAGACACTTTTAGTGAAAAAGCTATATGTTTATTATGAAAAATTAACCAAAATACTATTTTAAAATTTTATTTCAAATATATATTTTCCAAAACATGTTTTACTCTAAAACTGCAAGAAAACCAAAGCCATAAATCTAAACAAGTTGTGTTCCAAATCTGAGGTTGATATCTCAAAAAATTTGCTTTCAGTAAGATTTTGTTTGGAAAAGGCATAACAAAACTTTGGCCATAATTCATGTCAAACACGCACTAATTATAACACATAATTTATCATACTTTGTTAAACATTTCCTAAAAACACTCAAGTTTGCTGAATGATATTAAAGATTACTGTCCTCATATCATGTGAACATTTTCAAAATTGCTACTTATGGATGATTGCATTACATTTTCTCTACTTTTTGCTGATTCTCACTAGGTGTCACGGTAGATCACGTTTTGGTCAGAGTTTGAGTTGGACTCCTGAGTCCTGAGTTTGGAGTTTCCTGTTCTGTTTCCTTTGTTTGTTTTAGTTACCATTGATGTTTGATTAATTCATCAGACTTGTTTCTCATTGCTTTCACTTGTTTGTTTGTTTATTTTTAGCCTGTTTTTTGTCAGTCTTTGTGCCATATTTGTTCGCATTTTGCTGGTTAGTCTGTTCAAGTGTTTTGATATTTGAGAATCCTGAGTAACTTTGTTATTTCTGAGTGTTTGAATAAATTGAGACAGCTGCCATTAGATCCTGCACTTTTATCCCTGCTACAACCATGCCGTGACAGAAAGATGGAACCCTACATATGGATCTAGCAGCTCCTTCTCTCCCAGGGAGATTGCTCCCTTGAAGAGTACAAACAGAGTTTTTTGGACATTGCTCATCTCACTCATAATGATGACAACAGACACTGTGTGCAAGGGCAGGAATCAGCACTCAGGTAAAGAGATGCCTGCCTGGAAATGCTCCTCAAGAGACGTTTGTGGAATATGTGAACTGGGTCCTGCTCCAATGTAGATCCCCCTTCACCATCAGCAAGAGAGAGGAAGATATTTACCCACCCAAAGTCCAGCAAATCATTGATACCTCTGTGGAAATTGAACCAAAGCCCATCGCAGACCCAGAGCCAGAGCTGATGCCTGCCACAGACCATGTGCCAGAGCTTATGCCCTCTATGGAGCCAAAGCCTGCAGACACATCTGTCCCAGAGGTCAAAGCCGGCCTACCAGTCTGACCAGGTGCGTGAGCCAGCAACACTGTGTGTTCCAGTGGGCATGCTCATGGAGTTCGAGGGCATGGAGTGGAGCCACACCCACACTCCCATCGCTGAGGGTGAGCTGCAGCTGGCCTCTGTGGTATTAAATGGGGATTTATTCCCCAAAACCACGCTTCCCTACTATTTCCGCCCAGCCCTAAGTCTCCTGTATCTCCCCTGGTTCTGCTCAGCCCTGAATCTCCCATGTCTCTGCTGGTTGCGGCCAACCCTAAATCTTCTATGTCTCTGCTGGTTCCATCTAGCCCTGAATCTCGTTTGTTAACCATTACAAAGTCTCCTTTGGTGACATTGCTCCCGCCCAGGCTCTCTCTCTCCTCCTCTGTTAAATCTAGCCAGTTCTCTGGCCCTGTCTCTACTGTATCCCTTTAGTCCCTCAGTTCCTCCATCAGTGCCTCCATCCACCTGCTCTGAGTCACTAGCGGGGGGCTTCCTGGTCTCCAGCTCTGTCCCCTGGCTACACTACACTCAGGCCTCCTAGGCCTGGACTCCACTTTGACCCTCTGACCCTTCGGCTCCCCCTGGGCTCCACAGAGTTCCGTCATTCCTCAGACTCCACAAGGCTCCCTTGTCCCTCTGGCTCTGGCTTGATCAGTCGTTGACCTGCTTCCACCACGGTCTTCCAGTCCTCTGGCTGTACTTCATCCCTCCATCCCTCTTGTTCTGCCAGGCTCCTCCTTCCCTCCGGCTCCAACTCACTCAGTACTCACTGCCTCCAGCTCTGGCCTGGCCTGCCGAGTCCCCATCTCCTCTGCGATCCTGTGAGCCGGAGCCTTGGCCCTCAGGGTCTCAGGAGTCTCCCTGGGTCTTTGGCTCATTATTTAGTATCTGCCTGGGCTTGTCTCCACCTCAGCTGGTCGGGCTCCTGACTACACCATGTCTCCTCCCTCCTTTGGTTCCGCCATGGTACTGCATCCTAGTGGCCCTGTTGGGGGTCACTTCCTGACTCCTCTTGACATCTACTCTTTGGCTCCTCCTGCCATCATCTTCTCCCTGGGTCCTACCTTGTCCATGGGGTCCATTCGGCCAGCTCCACAATCTCTTCCTAAGCCCCCTCCTTCCCTCCTTTTTTGGACTTATGTTAAGACACATTGACATGCCTTTTAAAAGCGGGATACCGTCACAGTAGATCACATTTTGGTTTGAGTTTGAGTTGATTTTTCACACTTTCCTTTTTTCTTTGTTATATTTTTATTGAGGTCCCCTTTGATAGAAATCATGTTCTGGGGAGGCCTACTTGAACCACGGGGCCTCAAGCAATTGAGTGGTTTGCGTGGTGCCTAAACACTCTGCTGATTAGAGCATAGCCGTAAAATCATAATTTTACATGCAGAGTATATTGGTAAGCAAAAAAGCCACTCACGTTCAGAGTTTTCGCCCTTAAAGTAGCCGATAAGGCGTATGTCTTCATCCATTCGCTCAAAGGCACGTTGTTCCATGGGATTACTGATCAACTCCACTGGGTCCTCCAGCAGCTGAAGAATGATGTGACACACACACATTATGAAAATTAACTGAAAAATTAAGTCAGAAACATTATTTATATGTAAAAAAAAAATGAAATAAAAATGAAAATGTATTTAATATTGCTTAAGCAACTTTAATACATTAATTTATACCACCAATCTACTTTATATAGGATTAATATGTAGAAATTACTCTTTAAAGTAACAATTGTAGGTTACTACTTGTGCAGTTAGAGAGCCATGTTAGCAAGATCCATAATCTTAAAAGCTGTTTAAACAGTATATCAAAAAGCACAGCCACAGTATATGCACAAATTTCACTCACATCTAGCAGGAATTCAACCAGTGTATCTGCAGAGAGCTCTCCATCAAACTCAATCACTCTTTCATCCTTAAACACATAGATGCTTCCTTCCTCCTCCAGACCTAATGGACAAAGATCACATGATTCAGTGAGGATGCTGTGTGTCAAACCTCAACAATGCCAAGACATATTAGATGTTTGTTACTGAAACGGTAAAGTAAGAAAACTTTATCTAAAAAGCAATGTAATTAGCACAGTGCCTCTTACCAAGCTTTTTGGCAACCTTAGCATCTTTATGTGAGTCTAGCAATCCAAAACCAATATCCTTGTCTTCGAGAACTTGAGCAGCAAGCTGGTGATGCATGGAAGAGACACATCAGTACATTCATAGTGTGAGAATTATATACACAACTGTTGTCTATATAATACCAATTTAGTCTGGGCCAACGCTTTCACAGTATATCTAAAGAGTCTTAAACCTGGAAAAGTTTTGTGTAATGTATGGCTGATATCTGCATATAGTCAAATCTATACTTCATTAACTTTGTTATCATAAGTAAACCCAGCATTGGTGTTTGTGGAGCCTTTGTTAGCCTCAAAATCAGGTCAGTCTTTACACTAAATTGCACATCAGGTAGACACAGAAAGCAGATGTACAGTCTGACACCCTGGTGCAGCCAATTGTTACTCTATGGTGCATTTTATATGGAGCATCTGAAACTATTTTTGATATTCAGGTTCATATAGTACTTCACTCAGCTGCTTATCCTGAAGAGACTCAGATAGTATTTTCAAGCATATTTTCTAAGTCAATGATTTCCAACCGGGGGTACTAATGCATGTTCCACGGATCACTTAGGTTAAAAAATTGGGTTAAAAAAATGAAACAAATGGTTAGCGTCCAAAAGAAAAAAGAAGAAAAAAATCTTTAAAAATGTACTTTAAATGAATGTGCCAAGCTAACTAACTATATCATACCAAAAACTCTCATACCACTTTAAATACAAATGTAATTTAGTTACATTTCAAAAAGGTACCTTACATAACCATCCAATAAAAACTGATACATATTTTTCATACACCTTGAAAACATACGAGTGTACACATTTTAACCATTCTAATTAGGTTTTGCAATATATTTTTAAAAAAGGTAAAAATATCTTACAACCTGAACTAACCCTGTCATGTCAGAAAATTTGAAACTACAAGATATTTTAAGAGACTTATGACTTTGACACAAAGGTTATTCAGGGGTCTTCTCTGATATAATTTCCTGTTTTATATATCAAATTAAAATTAATTATTAAAGCTAAACTGTTTATTTTTATTTTTTATTTAATTAAAATGAATTTAAAATTAATAATAAAAAATTCCTACCAGTTTCCACATGTTGTGTGTGTGAGACCTCGTCCCACCCAAATAAAAGTTCATCATAATACATATGATGGTCTGTTCTAAAAATATACCATTCAGTACATCTGTCCTTATTCATCCACCAAATTCCTCAGTTGCAATAATTTCTTACCTCCAGAACCATCTCCCTCATGTGAAACTGCTGCTGGAGCTCCTTATCTGAAGGCAGGGGTTCGTGAAACAGCAAACACATCATGTCATACTTCTTTAATGCCTTCTTATAGTTTCTCTCATTGACATTAAGAACTCTGTCCTTGCCATCGAAACTGGGAAACTCCAGACCCTCCTCTGCAGAAGAGTACAGGAGAAAATCCATGCAGGAAACCAAGACAAGCCAGACAGACAGCATAGTAGCAATGATTGAACAGGTGAATGAAAAGAAGAGACTGCTGGAAAGAGTCCAGGTAAGATCCTGCAGGACAGTGAGGCTGACCAACAAAATGAGACTCAATGTGTAGTTCTTCAGCACTAAAAAACATCTTATGCTCTCTTCCTCCCTCTGCCACCTCACCTCTTCCCAACAATTAGGCAAAGACATGATAGGATACGATATTTGAGAGATGTTCCAATGAGTATTCCCCTGGTGAATTTAGGCCTCTTTTAGTGACCCAGTCATTTAAAGGCTAAAAATAAATCATGATCTGAAGAAAAAGAGGACAGACATGAGTACCATAGGGAATGACAGCACACGTCTCTCAACATGTAGAGGATAATCATTGTAGAACAAAAATCAAAATATAGGTCACCTGAACACATGAAAAGAGTCCTGTGTACCTACAGTTAGGGTACACTTTCAGAAAAAAAAGTACAATGCACACATGTACCTTATTTACCCTAAAGTGTACATAAGTGCTTTAAAGGTACATATTAGTACCTAAAATGTACATGTTAGTACCTTAACAGTACATATTTGTACCTTTCGAAAGGTGCCGCCCCAGTGACAGCTTTTATTGTGGTTTTTTTTCTTTTTCTGAGAGTGTAATAGGAATACAGGTTAACACTGGGAGCATCTTGACAGAAGATCAGACATCTTGAATGATACAAAGGTTATACTGTATGGATTTAGATGATGGGTACCAGCTCAGATGAGAGTAAAAGGGAAGATAGCAAATGGGTGTGCAAAGAAGCACTTTGCAAAGAAAAGAGATATAGACATACATGTAAAATATACAGTAATAAGAGCATCAGATGAGGAGCAGATGGCAAAAACGATGGGAGGAAGACAGAACAGGTAGATAGTTTTATAGCATTCAAATAAAAATAAAAGACGAAACCATAATCTCCAGATTTTGGCTCATTTTAGGAGGGTAAGATGGGTGAAGAAGCCCCCTTAAGAACAATGTCCGTATACTGATAAACTGTAACACATTTACATAAGTTTAGCATGTAGAGGATCATTAAGCATGACCCAACAGACTAGGAATCAAATTGAAACAGTTAACAGTTTAGTTGTAATGACACAAAAATTAAAAATATGAAAGGAGGCAAGATGCCCCCAGGGGGAATGTATCTTTATATGACAAATAAAGTACAGAAGCATATTACAGAGAGAAGTATCTGAAAGGCAATTACATTCAACATTTAAACCTGAAAACATGCCACAATATAGCAACAGTTACAATGCAGTGAGACTGCACTATTTTATAGACTTCTTTTATACTGAGCTAAATATAATTACTATAACCTATAACCTTAACCCTCCAGGAATTTTCCTTTTGTTGTTGTGTTTTTTTTTTTGTTTGTTTTTTTTTAGATTTTTATTTTCTTTATTTTTATATATCGTTTTTTACAAATTAGGATGTCCCTGGATGTCAGGGGTTATTGGTTAGATCAGTGTTTCCCAACCGGGGTGCCGTCTGTCGAGAGCAGGGGTGCCGTGTAAAAAATCATTTTTTAATATTTTTAAATTGCTAAAATGTTCAAAAAAGCAGCTATTATATAATATCCATTTTTGATGTCGCCAATAAATAGAGATGCACTGAAATTTCGGCTGCCGAAAATTAGTTCACCGCTCAGGATTCACTTTCACGTGGTGTGACGCTCTGCGTATTATCCCGCTCTATGCGTGTGCGCTCCCCTCACAGTCGCTCGCGGCCCATGTGAGTGAGCTTTCTAGGATTAAACATTATTTGGATAATTGGTAAAACAATTTTTTTTTTAATCTCTTAATAGCCCTACTGTTTGTTAGACCTACCTGAAAAACTAAAACGCAATTTATTTCATTTGTAGGCCTATCGTTATTTTTTATTTGTGCTGTCATTAGTAATTTCTTTATTTGTTCTTATTTTATTATTAACTGCTTAGCCTCGTAATTTTTTATTCAATTCAAAGTTTTAAATCAAGCTATCGTGCTACTGCAACAAAATTACCCAACTGTAAAATCAAAAATACACTGAGTGAGCAAAACTTTGTTTAATTACTATTATAACTAGCTATATCATATGAATAAAAGCCTACATTAAAATCTGTCATATAAATTGGTCTCTTCATTAGAAATTAGCCTACTGATTGCCACGGAAACACTGGGTTAGATCACTTAGAATTTGTCCCCAAAATATTGTATCTACACACACTCACACACACAGTTATTTTATCCCCTCATAGTCAATATAGTCAATTACCGTACTGCAGCCTATTGCATTTTGATTTACAGTTTGATATAACCACCCATTAAACGAAGCCCAAGTGCCACCTACAGGCTATGTGAAGTGTAGTCTGTTGGGGCAAGAACAAGCGAGATCAGCACATGAAAGGACAACTTTTATGTTAATAATGCAACAATAGTGGGCTAACGTAATTAGAATATGTAACGTTATACACTACTATAGTAACTGCGAGGCTAAATTGGAATTTGAGCCCCTGAGTAACACTTTAGCGTCCCATGGCGGCCATCACTAAGGGCAGCATTATTACTTTACTAAAATTCCCTAGTTACTCCAATGTTTAGAGATCCACTAAAATACTTTATTATGTTTAATAGCCTTTATGTCAAAGTGGGGACTTCTAATCTAGTTTCAGACCATACTAGTACATTAATCGACTTCTCCTCAAATCGAGCCAGTCACGCTTAACTGATACAGAAAAATGGAGCTGCCATGGCTGCTCATGCCGTCTTTTATCCTTTTGCTGAATGGAGTTGAATTGTGCCTTGCAGATAACGGTGAGAACTTAGAGAATTTTGATTTGATGCTGACAATTGTCTATCTTTGGTCGGCCGCGTTTTAATTAGTTAACTTTCACATCTGAATCTTAATAGCCTACTGTAGATTTCTGTACCTGCGTCTTTAGCATTAGCGGAGTTTAGACCCAGCAAATCTGATGTTTTTAGAAGTCTTAAATTCATAAAGTCATAGCATTACATGTTTTATGCATTACCAAACAAAAAAAATATCTTCCTCAGTATTTTTGTCTTGTTTTGCAATATAAAATCCAAACATCCTTAAATGAAGATACATTCAGTTGTGATGCGAATTAACGTAATCACATGAAGTCTTGTTTTCTGAGAACAAAATATGAGTTTATGCTTAAAACAATAAATATCTTTTGATGGGGAAATGAAATGTTTTTTCCCTCTTTGAATTAGGTCGATTTTTCTGAGACCGCTGGCAAATGTTTGTTTTTGTTTAATCATAAACTCATTGACTTGATCAAACTTGATCATTTTAAACAATTTCTCAGAAAACAAAACTTTTGTTTCTCAAGAAAATGTCATGATTAGACATTTGCAGTGGAAAACAAGGCAAAAATACTGAGGACGAGCATTGCTTTTTTGCAGTGTGATCAGAGGGTACGGGTTTTTTTGTAAAATTAATTAAAAAGTAATGGAGATCAGTTGCAAATTGCATTTTTAAGCTTATGTATTGCTTATTTACATTTAGAGACACTATTGATGTATTGTGTTCCATTTAATTTATTCTTTGGTCTTGAATTTACCCTCATAAAACCTGCAAAAACCCTGTTTTGAAAATACAGCACGTCTTACTATTATAACTGTCAACAATCTGTGTGTTTAGGAAAAAATATTGAATGAACAGATTGTTTTTTTTTGTTGTTTTTTTTCCCCCCTCTCTTTCCATCAGCCAAACGCTGGCAGTCATTCATCAGGAAGATCACAGAAGCCACAAATAATTACCAGCCATGCAGTCAGGAGAACTGCAGCTGTCATCTCAGGTCAACTTATAAAGTAGCCCTTGTTCATAGCAGATCTTCCCAAAGAATACACACTGCAGATGCATGCATCTGTATAATGTAAACTTTCCTCCATCGCTCTTTTGATTGCAGTGTCCTGAAAGATGACCTTAGGCCATTTAAAAACGGCATGTCTGAGGGGTTGATGGCAGACACAGTCCACAGAGGTGTTGGTACGCACTACCAGATCATCGGGAACAAATTGTACAGAGAACAAAGCTGCATGTTTCCAGCAAGGTTGGTGAAGTGTACGTTATTTATTAATTAATTTTTTTAGTAAAACCATGATCCTATTGTGTGCGTATGGATGTTGAATATCAGACATTTATCCTTTCTTTGCAGATGCAGTGGTGTCGAGCATTTCATCCTAAAAGTGGTTAACCGGTTGCCAGATTTGGAGGTGGTGATTAATGTGCGCGACTATCCACAGGTTCCTGGATGGGTTCAGCCAGTCTTGCCTGTACTTTCTTTCAGTAAGGTGTGTACAACCACACCAAGTTTAGCACAATTGAACAATGTACTAATTTGATTGTAGGGTATATCAGTAGTATATGGTATATCCTGCTTAATTATATTAAGGCAATTTACATTACTTTGTGCCTCTGCCTTCAGATTACTAACACTGACTGACCCCATAGCTTCACTTTTTATTAATGTAGAAATAAAAAAATATATATATAGATTTTTTGTAAAAGAATATGCATGAATAGAACATTCTATTTTCAACATTCAAAAAGTGTTTGGTTTGTTTATAAACAAAATTAATATGAGTAGGATTAATATTAGTAGGGCTCTAATTGTATTAATGTCTTTTAACATTATAGTTATACTTTTGTTCATTGTTTAGACGGCAGACTACCAGGACATCATGTATCCTGCATGGACGTTTTGGGAGGGAGGTCCTGCTGTATGGCCCATTTATCCCACTGGACTGGGCCGATGGGACCTCATGAGGGATGACCTGAAAACGTGGGTAGCAAAGATTTAAGAATGCTTGAGAGTATACAGAGGGTTAACTGCATTACAGTCGATTTCAGGCCATTATATATCTAATGTTTAGTTCACACTCTTCAGATCAGCTGCTCGATGGCCCTGGAAGAAAAAAAAATCCGATACAAAAAAATAAGTCAAACATTTAGATATCAAACATTTATTCTGTCTTTTTACAAAGCATTCTGTTGCAGCTGAATAACATGAGCAAAATTCAGCAGCCTACAGATCACTTAGGCCTACAAGAGGAACTTAGCCTATGCTTTTAACAAAAATACCACAGCAAAAACAACTAGATTAATATCAATTTAAAATATTAAAGTGTTAAAGACAAGTAAACAGTGCTCACCTTGTGCCTTCGGGCAGTCCTTATATCGAGTCCTGATACGTGAGTTTGAACGAGAATGCACGCGTTGTCGGTAATGCTTAGACGGACATTATGTGAAAATGTGGACAGTGTCAAAATAAAGGTGCCTATTTTTACTACAGATATCGATATTTTACACGTGGCATCGATGCATCGTATCGGCAGACATCGTATCGATGTATCGATCCATATCGATGAATCGTTACACCCCTATTCAAAATGTCATTTAATTTTTATGATTTGTTACCATAACATATTAGTAGGGTTGGGTATCGTTTGAATTTTATCGATTCTGATTCTGCTTATTGTTATCGATTCCTATTCTTATCGATTCCTAGTTTCGATTCCAATAAGATAAAAAATCCGATACAAAAAAATAAGTCAAACATTTAGATATCAAACATTTATTCTGTCTGTTTACAACGCATTCTGTTGCAGCTGAGTAACATGAGCAAAATTCAGCAGCCTACAGATCACTTAGGCCTACAAGAGGAACTTTGCCTATGCTTTTAACAAAAATACCACAGCAAAAACAACTAGATTAATATCAATTTCAATATCATAAATAAATACAACTGAACAAAATCTCAGGTACAGAAACTGTAATTAAAAGTTTTAAAACACTGCATAGTTTTCTTTTCATAAATAAAATGTAGATTAATTAAAGTTATTAAATATATTCAGTCAAGATCAGTAAATGATTTTCTTTTGTTCTTTGATAAACATTATTGACAGGCAGCGCGTTTATAGGTTGCTGTCTCTTTAACACCGAACACACGCAGACCTAAAAATACTGTACATGCGTTTTCTTTCTCATCTGTTTACATTCACTTAAGACAAAAACGGCTGTGTTTATGTTGATATACTGACGTAGTTTTCTGCATACTGGTCGATAAATATGAAAGAAGTCAGTTCCGACCCGGAACAACCTTTTTTGAGGTTATTATTATGGCAATGCACGGAACGGTTCGAGAACGGACACAAACTGGGAACCCGCACCGCGACCGCAGTTCTCTGTGCTTGCGCTGCACGCAAACAAGGCGCAAGTTCTTTTCGTTCCTGCAATTAAATCGTTTTAAATCACATTAAAATGCGAACGCAGGAATCGTTAAGAATCGAAATGCACGCGCCTTATCGAATACCCGGTTCTTGGAAATTTGGAACCGGTTTTCGATACCCAACCCTAGGAATCAGTTTTATATGTATCGTATTAATTGGATTTTAAGGGGCATACAGGCTTGGGAAACACTATGCTAGAGACTATGCTAGAGGTGCTTTAATATTTTCAGCAAACTCAAAATCAGTTTGTTTTTATCTTTCTGCTCTAGACGTTTTTTCTAGTCATTTCAGAACTACTATTTTGTTTTGTTGTTTTTCCTCAGGACACTCTGGGTAGACCCCCAGCCAAAGAAATCCCTCTAGTTGACCACTGTGAATACAAGTAAGACCGGTCTCATTTCTGCTTTTTCATGAGCTATAGCACTGAAACAGTGAACCACCATTAAGATATTTTGTTATATATCGTCTGTTCTCTTTATCCGTCAGATACCTTTTTAACTTCAGAGGTGTGGCTGCTAGCTTTCGTTTGAAGCATCTTTTCCTGTGTGGATCCCTGGTTTTTCATGTCGGCGAGGACTGGCTTGAGTTCTTCTACCCTCAGCTCAAGCCCTGGGTTCACTACATTCCTGTCAAACAGGACTTGTCTGATCTGAGGTAACTTAAACATTTTCCTCTGGCTAGCTGATATCCACCCTTTTCTTTAACACACATTTTCCCCTGTGTACCCTGTTGTGATTTTATGGTCCAAGTGTTTTACATTCTGTGCTTTTAATTATGTTAGCCGTTGGAGGTGAAATTTGTTGTTTTTGCAGAATAACCCTATAAACACTTAACTAAATTGTCTTTGTTTTACATGCACGTGTAAGGTATTATCTCCATTCACACTTTTGCGACGCTTTATCAATGGGCCTAGTAACAACGACAAAGGGTTCAAATCTAAGTTAGTGCTCAAAATAATTTGCATTTCACAAAAGTATGTTACATTTGTATTTCTATATCAAATATCATGACCACGAGCAATCAAAGTGCCAATTTCAGTCTTACATATACGACAAAAGGGGAAAAGGAAATGTTAACAATTAGGCAATATATTGTAAATGTAATCTGTGTAACATCTTCAGCTGAAATGTTCTGTTTACTCACCTTCATATTGTTCCAGACCTGTTAAAGTAATTATCATCAAACAAGTGAGATGTGTTCATAGAAATGTTAATGAGAACAGCAGCAGAGAACTGCTGATGTTCTAAAAACTAAACTGTTTTTCTTTCTGTTGTTAGAGAGCTGCTTCAGTTTGTGAAAGAAAATGATGCTGTAGCAGAAGAAATTGCTGTGAGGTAACAAATTGTTCATTCTTTTAATGAGTTTATTCTAGTATATACATTTCTGTCATGGTTCACTCACCCTCATGTCGTTCCAAACCTGTATGACTTTTTTTTCTCTGGAATATAAAAAAAAAGATATTAAATGTTTTAGTGTTTTTCTTGTTCATATAACAGAAGTCAATGGTAAACCAAACTGTTTGGTTACCAGTATTGTTCAGACTAGCTTCTTTTGTTTTGTGCAGAAGAAAAAAGGTGCTTGTAGTTTTGGAACAACATAGGTATGAGTAAATGATCATTGAATTTTCATTTTTGGCTAAACTGTCCCTTTAAGACATTGTCTGTGCTAATACTAATATTTATGGTTCTGTACTTCTTTAGGGGCCAGAGCTTTATTCTGAATCATCTCCGTATGGAGGATGTGTCTTGTTACTGGGAGAGGCTCCTCACTGACTTCAGCAAGCTGCTCAAATACAAACCCAAGAGAAAATCTAATTACAATCAGATCATCCACAGAGCCAGCAGATCTGAACTCTGACCTGAGGAAATCATAATGGGGGAGACCATCCTCCTTTTTGTCTGCCTTTATTCTTGCTCTTCATTCTGTTGCTCTTTAAACTGATCTTAACAAGCTGAAAATAGCGTTTAAAGCCAGCTCTGTGTGGTTAATCTAGTGAATCCTGCCAAATGTCTCTTAAGACTGTCTATATTGCTTCAAAGGAATGTTTTAAAATCAGTTAAGTTAAAATATAGTGATCTGCCTAATTATAAAAGAGACCTGTCCAGACCCTCATCCTCTGGATGTCAGAAATATTACACAGCTATAATATGCTTGGTGTCTCCATAGCATTCATCAGTCTCATCACAAGTTCTTAAGGTCATAAGAAGTCAGTTTGAAGTGGGGTGTTAAATCTGATGCAGGTGTAGATTCTTGCTCTTCATTCTGTTGCTCTTTAAACTGATCTTAACAAGCTGAAAATAGCGTTTAAAGGCAGCTCTGTGTGGTTAATCTAGTGAATCCTGCCAAATGTCTCTAAGACTGTCTATATTGCTTCAAAGGAATGTTTTAAAATCAGTTAAGTTAAAATATAGTGATCTGCCTAATTATAAAATAGACCTGTCCAGACCCTCATCCTCTGGATGTCAGAAATATTACACAGCTATAATATGCTTGGTGTCTCCATAGCATTCATCAGTCTCATCACAAGTTCTTAAGGTCATAAGAAGTCAGTTTGAAGTGGGGTGTTAAATCTGATGCAGGTGTAGCACAATGCAAAAATAATTGATTGTGAAACAACATAACAGTCAACGACCTGCCAAAAATGTTTCCTTAAAATTGTATGGCTTCATGGTCTTAGTGGAATTGTTACTGTTTAAGCAACACTTTTTTATTTCTCCTCTTGAGGTTGTAGACATTTTTCCATTGCAGATTTATGGGGTAATTTCAGTTGAATAGTTAGGACTAGTTATTTAAAGTGTCAAAACTGAAGCCAGTTCAAATGAATCCTGTCATCTAGGCCATAAGACCACATTCAATACATTTGTTACATGAAATAATGTCAGTAGATTACTTTGATCAAGTGTAGAATTACTTTTTGTTGTAAAATATAATTTCTGGATCCAAATTATGATTAGTGATTTTGGATGAACTCACCATTTTGAACATGTCTTCTATGTCACTATCAATGGAACAATACCAGCAAAACCTCAGTAAAACAGTGTTAGTAGTAAAGTATTGATGACGTTACTTTTGGTTCCACACTTAAGTGCCACTAGAGGATCATTTGAATGTAAGCATAGCTGAATGATACTGAGATGTTGAATATGTTCTAGTATTCCAGTAGATAATTGTCACCGTGTCTGTAGATTTAAAGTTTTCTCAGTCATTTTTATGACCTCAAACTAGTTAGTTGTTTTAATAAAGGTAATCATGAACAATAAAAGCTGTTTTTTAAACGCTGAACATGTTTTTTTTCTTTATGCCTTTATATTTTGATAAGCAAGATAAACAAGACATTGATTTTAAACCCCGATATAATTAGTCGGGTCCTCCACCACTAGATGGCGTAACTGCACCATTGTGTAAGGAAGTGAACATGTTGACATTGTAATGGACGCTGAAGGAGCATTGAAAGAAAGCAGGTGAGACATGTCGGATTTTATGAGAATAAGTCCATATTGATTTATACTACGCTTTGCTCCTGTACGTGTACTGTCATTTACAGTCTACTCTTTTTAGCATTTTACAAATGATCCTAAATTGTTAAGCGATGTTATTTGCCTACACACTGTAAAATATACTCAGTACGTAAGACTAGAATTCCGTTAGTGCTTGTTGAGAAAGTAGAATATCATTTTTTGCTTCGTTAAACATGCTTCTCTGCACTTGTTTTGAATATGTTGAATTCTACTTTGTGTTTGACTATTTTTCCTCCAAAGCAGCATTTATATTACCTTTGGTTTAATTATGATTTGATATAATTGTGGGGTGTCTTCGCATGTACAACTGGGTTTTTATTTCGCAGTTCTTCTGAGAAAAATAGAGAATTGTGAGATAAAAGCCCTAGTTAAAAAAAGACATATGCTATAATTTATTTAAAATGCATTTATTTTATACTAAGTATACTTCAAATCCATTAACATATTTACTGACATATCACTTAAGACATACTGATGTAAAATTATAATTAATATATATATATATATATATATATATATGTGTGTACTTTTTATTTTAAAAAAGTAGAATTACGAGATATTATTATTAGATATAAAGGAATTTTAAGATGTAAACTTGTATTTGCAAGGATAAGAGTCTAAATTCTTTGTTTATGTAACTTACATTTTTTCTCAGAATTACGAGAAATAGGCTAAAGTCTGAGTTATGATATAAAAAGTGGCAATTATTTTTTATTTTTTAAGCCCATGGCGGAAACAAGCTTCTATAATTTATTCCTCTGTGATGCAGAAACTCTTTTTGACAGCTGTGTTGCTTCAGGTGTTAAATGCAGCCTGTCTGTATGATTCGGTCGTCTAACCATAGGGCATGCGTGTCAGTGTGGATGAACATGCATAAACACGCTCTTATACCTCTGGCCTTGTGTTTCTGTGATTGAACAGCTTGTTGATGCGTACTGCAGGCCGGCTGGATTCATCACCCACATGTGGGGGGACAGATGCACATGGACTTGAGGGCTCACATCTGAGTCTTCTGGGGTTCAGTCTTCCTAGTGTCCATGCGTCTGATAGTACCTCCACACAGACCTTACCACAGCACCTACGTAAACCAGAGTTCCCTGACACAGGATGGGATCGTATCAAAGATCTTTTCCACAGGAGGTAAGTATCAGTGATGTGTCTGCAATACATAACACATTGTTGTGTTGCTCTGCCATTGTAATCGGACTTTAAATGTGTAGTTCTTTGCCTTTCACCGGCCTTGTTTGGTACACGTGATATGAGATTTAATTCACAATTAACTAAGCACAGCCAGATGATATGCCATATTTGTAACACACAGTATCAGAGATATCTTTATGGAACATTTGTGGGCATGGTGCATTTGCCTCTCTTTGACTCTGTTCTGCTTTCCACTCAGCGAGGGTCAGATGTACTCAGAGGAGTTAAGGAATATAGTAAAGAGTGGCATTGCTGCAGCTGTGGTTGGGATGGTCTATGGAGGCCTACCAGGAGCAAGACATGCCCGTGAGAGATTCATCCAGCTCAGCCAGGCTGAAATTTACCAAAACAGAGTGGATGCAGTGGTAAGACAAAAAGAACAGAGGCTGAAAATATATGCATTACATGTATCTGTTTTGTAGCAACAGATTTACATTCACACTGACATCTGCTCTCATTGTCCATTAATGCATCAGTATACTTGAGTACTGTAAAATGTTTTTTTTATGCTTGAATTGCTTTGTTTTTATATTTTGTACAGCTGAGAAATGCACATTATTATTTTATGAGGCTGAAATGTGCATACAGTGATGTTTTGTGTATATATTTGTGTCTCTCCAGCGCTCCGCCCATAATGCATCTATTCGTGGGTTTGTGCGCTTTGGCTGGAGGTGGAGCTGGAGGGTAGCAGCTTTTGTGACCATGTTTAAGTAAGTTTAGATATGTTTAGGTTTAATTTGTGAAACATTTAATTACATGTCTAAATGAACTTGTCTGACATAAAGATATAGTTCACCTATAAATGAACATTTGCTGTAAATGTACTCACCCTCAGCCAATTCAAGATGTAGATGAGATTGTTTCTTCATCAGAACAGATTTGGAGATATTTAGCATTATATCATAAGCTTGCCAATGCATCCTCTGCATTGAATGGGTGGCGTCAGAATGAGAGCCCAAACAACTGATTAAAAACACTACAGTAATCCACATGACTCCAGTCCATCAATTAACCTCTTGTGTGTAAAGCTGAATGTTTGTATGAAACAAATCCATCAAACCATCGCTTCTGATTAAAATACAACCCCATAATTCATAATATTACTTCCTCCAGTAGAAAAAGTCCATCCCCTGTTGTCCTCTCACATCGAAATCCACCCATATACAGTCGAACCAAAAATTATTCAGACACCAGATATAATTTTTGATATTTTTTTACTAGTGGGTGCAGGACACTATAGTTAACTTATGTAAATGAGGATAGCAAAATAAAGTAAACTGTGACATATTATACCCCAGAATTCTTCGTACAGTGGACCTCCAGTGGAAAAAGTCCATCCCCTGTTGTCCTCTCACATCGAAATCCACCCATATACAGTCAAACCAAAAATTATTCAGACACCAGATACAATTTTTGATATTTTTTTACTAGTGGGTGCAGGACACTATAGTTAACTTATGTAAATGAGGATAGCAAAATAAAGTAAACTGTGACATATTATACCCCAGAATTCTTCGTACAGTGGACTTCCAGTAAAATTGATAAAAAAAGGTTTGACTGTATTTGGACTGTTTTGTCTTGTATAATCCATAATATTGCTTTCTCCAGTGAAAAAGTTATCTTGTCTGAATGAGGAGAGAAATATGCACAGATCAAGCTCTGTCAAGCCAAAACAGTTCTAAAGAAATAGGTTTTGATGTGAGAGGACACCAGGGGATGAACTTTTTCCACTAGAGAAAAAGTATTTTATAGATTCTGATTCGGAAGTGACATCTTTGTGGATTTGTTTCTTACAAACATGCAGCTTTTCACTTCACAAGACGTTATTTGAAGGACCGTGATGTAAGTCGTGTGACTTGTGGATTATTTGTGATGTTTTTAACAGCTGTTTGTTCTCTGATGGCACCAATTCACTGCAGAGGATCCATTAATGAGCAAGTGTCCTAATGCTAAATTTCCTTTAAAGAAACAAACTCATCTACGTCGTGGGTGGCCTGAGAGTGTGGACATTCTTAGCAGATGTTCATTTTTGGGTGAATTTTTCTTTAATTTTACAATTAATGTATTATGGACCAGTTTCACAGACTGTGATGACGCATTTTAACAGTCATCAGCATCGCAAATCATGCAAAGTTTTTAAATATTAAAAAAAAAATTTTTTTTAATGTATGTACATTTACAACATACTATACCTTTGCATACAATTACAACAAAAAAAATAGTTAACACTGCTGTGAGGGTGTTTTCTAATATAGTTTTTATTGGCATAAGTTTTTGTTTTTTTTTCTCCATTCTGATTGCCGCTATCAGTCTGTCTCTATTTTTGTCCTCTTTTTGAAAATTGTGAAAACATTACTGATTTAGCCAATGGTGTGATTTCGGGGAAGGCTGAAAAGGGTGGTAGGACTGTTTGGGGAAACCTATTTGAAAACAGTCATTATTTAATTTATTTTATTTTCTTTAAGCACTGCTAGTTAGTTCAAATTAGAAACTATACCTTTCCAATGAGCAGCATTATTTCAACAGCAGATTTGAGTTTTAGAAATATATTCAGCATGTGTTTGAAAACAGTAGAATAGGTTTAGAACTACTGTACTAGGATTGTTGCTGCAGGAAAATTAATAGCCTGTCAGGTTTCCGCAATTATGAAAAACGCTTTATGCTGTTCAAATCTTTTTTTTACAGCACTGTAAGTACTGGATTGACGGTGTACAGAGACCAAAATGCTCTGAGCCATTTTGCTGTTGCAGGTGGTAAGTTCACAAACTCCTCATCCTCTGGGTCTCTGGGTGATGGTACTTTAGTAGGCCTGTGTCTGTGCCTCAAGTTAAGTGATTTTAAAAGCATGTTTGCTGAACATACTAAGATGACAGGATAAAATGACAGTATTCACATGTGTTTGAGTTCAGCTCTCACAGGAGGAGTGTTCCGGCTGAATCTGGGATTTAGAGGGCTGCTGGCTGGTACGGCCATAGGAGCTGTTCTGGGGTGAGTAGAACAGAGCGAGAGAGAGAGAGAGAGAGAGAAGGAGATTGTGTGTGTGTGTGTGTGTGTGTACTGGTATATATGGTTTATGAGGACACAAATGTGTATAATGACATGGGAATTAAATTACTGGTTGATATGTCCCGATCCCAATAAAGTTTTCACACGCTTTTGGTCCGTGAATTAGATCTAGCTCGGGACGCGTGCTGTCTGTGGAGGTTTGGCCAGGACCGGTGTTGTGCCGAATTCTGCACCCCTGCCAGATTATGCACCCCCTCGTTGAAGTCGGACTAGACAAGTAAAATTATTGTCTTGTTTTTAGAAGCAAGCAAAATAATCTGCCAATGGGGTAAGCAAAATAATCTTGTTTCAATCAGAAAACAAGATTATTTTGCTTACCCCATTGGCAGATTATTTTGCTTGCTTCTAAAAACAAGACAATAATTTCACTTGTCTAGTCTAGAAAATCCTTCTTGATTTAAGAATTTAGATATTTTGGCTGAAAACAAGACAAAATAGTAAGAAAAGCATTTTTTGCAGTGTGTCAACAAAACATTTGGATTTATATATTTTGCTCACTTGAGATATGCAAATGAAATAAATTCTTAGCATATAGTTTCCCGAAAAATTGTTCTTTGTGTTCTTTTATTGTTGATAATCCATTGCATATTAATATAATGTTGTAACTGAAATGAAAATTGACTATCATTCAGCACTCAGAACAGAAGAGTTAAATGCTGTTGTTCTGAATATCAGCATGGCTGTGATTACCTGCACACCTTGTGTTTATATCAGCAGCACTCTCGCTCATGTGATATTGCTTAATTGCTCTTTGACAAACATGTGATGTTATAACAGGCTGCCGGCTGGAGTTGTAATCATTGGTCTGCAGAAGCTGGGGGGCGAGACCATGCATGAAAAGAGACAACGGGAAAGACGAGAGCTACATGAGCTGAGAGTCGCTGAATGGTTAGTTACACCAGGAAAAGAGCATATTTTCATACTTGGACAGAATTGATAAACTAGTCACTTTGAGCCGAAAATTGAGCTGATGTCTCCATTACAGGAATGCTCGTCTCAAGCTTACAGATGATCTCATTGGGGAAATGAAGTGTGAGAAACATCAGGACACTGATAATGACCTTCAACGAATAGAGGAGCTCCTCAATCAACCTAGGAATGAGAAAGGTGCAAAGAGCTCTGACAGCCAGTAACATCAGACTGGAAAATTAATTAACCAAAACTCCTGGCTGAACATTCTGACTATGGTCTTTCTCGGATGTTCTACTAAATTCCTGGTACCTGCTCCCAGTATATGTGTCAGTCACCATCATCAATGTAATACTTACCTTCAAATGCAAATGTTATTTACTGCACTTATGTGCATATCCCTATTTATTTTAAAACCTGCAGAAACTTGATGAAGCTGATGCAGTTGGGTAAAGTATTTGGATTAGACACACTGACAAGTAACAAATGTTTTGTGTGTTATTGTAATTGATGGGTTTAACCAATGTAAAATATCAGTGCCAAATAAACTCAGCAAAAAAGAAAAGTCTATTTTTTAATGTATTTTAAAGATAATTTGTAAAATCCAAATAAGTTTACAAAACAATGTTTTCCGTACTTGTTCAATGAACCTTATGGAACCTTATGATTTATACGCTGGTTCTGACTCTGGGGGGGGGGGACAGAACATAAGAAAGATGGCCAGGGCCCCTGCTCACCTGCGTAGACATACCATAGGAGGCATGAGGTGAGTGCTACAGAGAGACAAGAACAGTTATTTTAACATTTTTCATTAAATCATATGTACATATATAAATATATTTAAGATTATTGCTGGAAATAAAAGCAGTTGAAAGTGAGAGAATGTTTTTTTTTTTTGCTGAGTTTATATACATCTTAAATTATGATAAAATGATTTAGACTTGAATAGCTCAGCTCTCAAACAATATGAAAGTAACTACCTTCTGATCACACTTCAAAAAATAAGTTTCTTAAATCAAGATACATTTACTTGTATAGCAAAATAACATTAAATACATCTTGTTTTATGAGAGATTAATCAAAATTAGAGGAGGTTAGAAGTACGTTTGTGATTAAGAAGAACATATATCTGCAAATGGGGTCAGAAAAATCAACTTCATTCAAAGGGAAAATAAGTTTGCATTCCCCATGGACAGATATCTGTTCTTGTTTTAAGCATAAACTCAGTTTTGTTTCTCAACAAGACTTCATATCTTCATTTTGCATCTCTTCATTATGCAGTAAATGTATCTTGATTCAAGGACCTTTGTATATTTGTATTGGAAAGCAAAATCACTGAGCAAGATATTTTGCAGTGCATCTTTCTGCTCTGATTTAAGATCCTTATAAGGCTTTAATTTGTGGAAGCACAAATTAACTCTCTTTAAGCCCTGCAAATATAAATAATAATAAAAACCTGTATAACTACTCACTGAGGTTTGATGTTGTCATGAAGAGGATAGTTATATTTCAAAATTACTCTGACAATACAGCATATTGAGCAGGGATGATGCCTTGAGCTTGTCAGCTGCTGGGTTAGATCTCCTCTGTAGACAAGATGTGACAACAGCTGGGTCTCTCTCAGACAGATCTGTTAGAATTTATGACAAGATTTAAAGGGCCAAGAGACAGTAATAGACAGCCTGCTGGTCCTCATTTCCAGATAAGGTAGTTAACTTTTGGCAAACAGCAGGCAAGAAAGAATTAACCCAGTATTCAAAATGGCTGTGAATAATGTATACACATTTAAAAGACAGATTTATGTAAAATACATATTATGAAGTTTACAACCAAATTTGATACACCAGTAAGTTTTTCATTGCCGGCTAAAGCAAAGAACGTTTGATTTGATTAAGCTGTGCAGTGCAGTTACACATTCAAGTAGATATTAGACGGATTTATGCAGCCATTTGATTGACTGGAAAAGTTGGATGCTTGTGGAATATGCTACTCTTGTTACCCATTATTCCAGTCAAACTGAATAATTTCAGTGAGAACATGCACTACTTGTAATTGTAATAAAAAGTCACATTGACTGCACAGACAAGAAGACTCAGTGCTCCGTGTGCCTCTATCACTGTAATTACTGTGGAAGACCAATAGCAACACCATGAGTACAAATTGTGAATTGCACCTTTTGCACAAAAACCTTGGCAGAAAGTAATGTCAAGTTTGTTTCATTCTCATTTGAGGGAATGAAATACTGTACCCAGTTCACAAATGTCAGAAACAAAAAGAGTAATGGGATCCCACTATGAAAAAGTACTTATATTGTCAGTGACAACATGGATGGAAGAGGAGCCCTTGAATCCAACATCAGAATCAGCTGATGAACAAAAATTAGAAACCTGTTGTTGCTCTGCTTTCTGAAAGCAAAAATCAAGCTGATAATACCAACCAACTCCCTATGGCCTCTCAATAGTCCAGTCAAATTAGCTTAAGTTTTCACTTCAGAATGTGGCAACACAACTGGTCTTTAATTAGCCAAAGTGAACCAGTCTCACCCCTTCTGATCTAACTCCAGTGGCTCCCAGTTGTGACCAGAATTAAAATAAATAAAATTTAGACACTGTCTTATTAGGACTGCCCCTGGAACAGCACCTCCCTACCCCAGTTCACTACTTCAAGTGTATTCTTCCTCAGCTCAGGTCACTGAATGAGCGATGTCTTTATGTTCCTTCACGGTGAGGCAAAAAGTGACTTTACAAAACCTTCACCGTCTCTGTTCCTCTCTGGTCGAATGATCTGCCAACCGCTACCCAACTACCCAAGAAGCAGCTGAAGTCAAGTCACCTTTATTTATATAGCACTTTATACAATACAGATTGTGCCAAAGCAGCTTTACAGTGTTAAACAAGACAATAGTGTCAATAATGAAAACAAAATTCAGTTCTGCTGTTAGAGCAGCTCTAAAAAGAGAACAATAGTAAACAGTCAGTTTTTCAGTTGAAGTCAGTTAAGTGATGTCTTTGTCCAGCTCAGTTCAGTTCTCTTCCAAAAGTGTCTTTGGAATCAAGCTGACGATATTGCCAAAACAATTAAGTGTCCCCAACTAAGCAAGCCAAAGGTGAAAGTAGAACCAAAACACTATTGGTGACAGAAATGGATTTTAAAAAAAACCTTGGGAGAAACCAGGCTCAGTTGTGGGGCCAGTTCTCTTCTGGCCAGATGAAACCAACATGGTGTGGTCTAATTCCAGACTGCATCAAAAGTCAGACTGTGAAAAGGATTCTTCTGGTTCTCATAGTCTTTGTTGAGGATTTGTGCCAATGACCAATGAAGTCTTTGCAGGGGATCTGTCTCTGGGGTTCATCTATTTGTCTAGGTCTCTGCTGACAGTGCTGATCCACCATCTGATCTGGATATGGACTGCATACGGGTGGCTACAGTGACCTTGGAATAAGAATGAAACAGACTAATATGCCATTCTTCTTATGATGTAACTTCTTACATGTGGTGTTATGACAAGTGTTCCTGGTTCCGGTTGACCTAATTAATGTTCCATAACACATTTCTTCCACAAACACATTTTGTAAGTCGCTTTGGATAAAAACATCTGCTAAACACAAAAATGTAAATGTACTTGCATGAATTATAGTAGATTGTCTCCATCATCCAAAATGCCAGTGTTGAGCCAAATAGTAGGCATGCGCAGTTCGTGAAGGCTAAACAGATTTGGAATAAACAGAGGAAGACACAGGCTTGTGATTGTTTTAAAATTATTTTTAATTATTATGCTATTATTATTATGATATTGATTTACAGTCAGGGTGCTAACTTGGGTCGGTTACGTCTGATCCCACTAAATTACAGGAGGGGGGTTTTGGTATAAAGTAGCGCACTCGTAATATGAAACTTTACTTGTAAATATGAAGATACAGATCTATATGGCTCTGACTGAATTTTGAATTGTAAATGGGCTAATAAATGTGATTTATTCCTCAAACATGGGTTGCGTTCCCCAAAAGCATCGATAGCTATGATCGCAAGTTCTATTGAACTCTATTGGTAACGACGGAACTTGCACCACAGTTGTTTTTGGGAAACGCACCAGTACCCTCACTGCAGAACACAAGATCCCGGAGGCGAGGTTGGATCCACATCAAGGGGGTGGAGATGGGTAGGTTTAGGGGTGGAGATGGGTGGGTTTAGGGATATGTCAGGTGGGAGGAGTTGGATCTGGATCCACCCTCGCCCCCTGGATCGTGTGCTCTGCAGTGAAGACCATCTCAAACGAACCAGTTAAGCATGAAAGTCTCTCTCCTACAGAACAAAAGCGGTCGTTTCTAAATTTGGGGGGCATTTTCAAGTTATGTAGCATCAATAATACTCCAATATGTAAGGGATATCCCGCTTATTCCATGGCCATTTGCGTTATAGACAAGTTAAAACTAGTATTGCTCTTTACAGCGCAATATTTGACCAATGGGTAAAAATGAGTTATTTTCGTCAGTTACGGCATGTTAGCTCTAGCAGTCTGCCCGCTTCAAATCAGACACAGAGATGAAATAGTGCGTAAGATCACATTTATTTGAAGTAATTATATCATGCATTTCAATTAATCATCGATCGAGAGAGAGAGAGAGAGAGAGAGAGAGAGAGAGAGAGAGAGAGAGAGAGAGAGAGAGAGAGAGAGCAATGGCAGTTGCCTGCGTGCTGCTTCTGCGCGTATCTCTCTACAAATTACTTTAAAAACCATCGTTGCTGGGGAATATAATGTAGCGATCTAGTATCTAGGCTATTTTATTAATAGAAATCGCGGAGAAGAGTTGAAAACAAGTTTATGTGTGTGTGCAGCGCAATCTGCGATCTCTCTCTCTCTCTCTCTCTGTGTGTGTGTGTGTGTGTGTGCGTGCGCGCGCGAGTGTTGTGTGTTGGTTAGTGTGCATCAATTAAAGCAGCGCAATATGGAACGGTGATTAAACTGACTTGCTATATTGCTAGAGTTAGAGGGTCAAATAAAGATGGAAGAGATGTGTTTTAGCCGATTCTTGAAGATGGCTTTAGGACTTTAGCTGCTCGGACTGAGTTGGGCCGGTGTAGCAGTCGATTCTGTTCCCCTCGGAATGTCTGTTTCCCTTTACGCAACCATACTACAATTCTTGCTTAGTTGCCGAGTTACCGAGTTACCATACGTACGATCGGAACTAGCGTGCGCAAGAAGCTCAACTGGATCGTATATCCAGTTGAGCTTCTTGCGCCCGCGGCGGGCGGGCTTGCGACAACCACATGTGACGACCCGGGCTGGACTCCGCTTCGTCCACAGTGAAAGCCGATCCGGTGATCCACAGCGCGAAGTTGATGTATTTCCTCAGCGTCCAGCACGGATCAGCTCCAGGCATGACGAAGCGGATATGGTCTTCTTTTGGAAGGCCAAACAAACTAGTTTCGCTTTCACAACGAAATACACAGCGCCTTCACTACATACTACAGTGAGAATAAAAGTTACGCCTTCTTTCTTTGCGTGAACATTTGGGCGGCGTTATGCAAATCTTCCCACATCCTGATGTAGACATGTGGGGGCGTGTTAGAACGAGCCGTTTTAGGTAGGCGTGGTTGACTCTTAACTTTTATAAAGAATATCTCTTTGGATTTGAGACTTTAGTGTTTGCAACTTTACAGATCTTTGTTATGCTCCAAGAGCTTGTAACACTCCAAAGAGAAAGGAAAAATTGAAATCGCATCATATGACCCCTTTAAGGCTTTGGCTATTCTGTTTTATTCTGTTTTATACTGTCTTATACTTATTCATTTATGCTAATTTATTTTTATTTTTTTATTATATGCCTTGCTGTTGTTGTATTTATGTGTGCACTGAAAGCTTAAAAATCCTTGTGTGTGGTGTGTGCAAAACATACATTAAAATAAATATACAATGAACCATAAATGTTGTGTACAAATCAGAACCCTATGCACACATGAACATTTTCATAGATACTGATTTTTTTTCTTTCCTTTATTCAATAAACTACAAACCTGGTTAACAGACTCTGTGCCTTGGTCAGTAAGAATTATCTTTGGTGCCCCAAACCTGTAAGAGAAATTAATGCGGTGAGAGACAAATACTTCAGATTTATTCAGAATAGCATAGGCTATTTTGTGTAATAGTCAACCAGGACACAAATGTACTCATTTCCATTGTTGGTCCTGGTGACTTTTCCCAATAAATCCATGCCCAGCTGTTCCAGAGGCTTGTCCACCTTAAAATTAAAATAGCAACATTAATACATTTGCATTTTGTGACCTCATGACTTCCCTATCTCAAAACCCATGCACATCTGTGGACAACAAGCTTTCATACACATATTGGGATGTACTTGGGCTCCTGCTTGATGGACGGTTTGCTAAACTGGCACTGGGCACACTGCAAAACCTGATGTTCAGAAATAAGCACATGAGAAATGCATTCCATAACATAATCAGTTTATATCACAGCAATGTTGAAAAGGAAAAAATGTAGTTGCCTATGTACCCATTTATCAATGTCCACCCCCATTCCAGGCCAGTAGAATCTAGCTAAAATGGAAAGCTTGTTTTTTTCTAAAATAAAAATTGGCTGGCCTCTTTTTGTCCAGCAACCACTTTTCTTCTTAACTTTACATTGTTTTTTTGAGGAGATGTGATAAAGATTGCCATCTATTGAAATAGCATTATTGTTAAAATCTAAACAAATAACCTGCAATGAGGGTCTAAATGCCCAGTTGAAGGAATAGGCCCATTTAAACTTAAATTGGAAAACAGGTTATTGTCAATGTGCTTGTTGCTTCGAGTCAGTTAAGTATAGTTTCTTGACAAGCATTGACTTTTTGTCATTATCATGTCTTGGTGTATCACTATACCTCACTTTACTATGAGAAAACTTGTCAGTGTAGAGGAGTTATCACTTAAAGTAGTTTGCTTACCATCAACTTGGAAACTGGAGGAACATCTGCAAATGAAATATTTCTGCTCCTTTTTATGACAAATGGATAAACACCTCGAGTTTTGTAATTTAGAATTTCCTCATATAGGTTTGGATCCATTGCTTTCATATGCCAACAAGAACAGTCATCCAGATGACAACATTTTGTGGTCATCTCCCTAATTTATAACTGAGCTATTTTGAATGATTGATCAATTGATTTATCTGGTGCACTCTGAGATTGTATGCCAATTACAATTACAACATTATGTTCCACACTTGCATCTTGTATGCAAGGCTTTCTTGTGGGGAAAAAAAACTTTTGTATAAGTGTTCAGATTAAATATATTCCACTGTATCAGTAAGAAGGTAAACAGATTAATCAAATAGAATATTAAATAAAATGTATTGTTGCTCTATATGGAAACAGTAATAGCCTATGCCCTGAGTTTGGACGTCAGCACGGACAGATTACACTAATTTGCATATGCAAAATTAAACAGCAAAAACTCGGACATAAGACAAAAACAAAGGAACAATTGCAAGATGAATAAAAAAATCACAGAACATTAACTGGAGTGTGAGAATCATTTTACTATGCTGCAGTGTAGCAAGACATTTGTCATTTTTGCTTTCCGTACATCCAGTTGTGTTTTGGTGTATTGCATGCTACAGTGTTGCCAAATCCACATTCTTTTTTCCGCGGAATTGGGCTACTTTGGGGCAATGTTTGATTAACTGTTTGGTCCTGCAATTGATTCAAATCAAGATATTGACATCCTTAATGAAAAAGTATGTGCGGTAATACTAGAAGTAGCATCAGAATCAATTCCAAAAAGTAAAGGAAAAATGACAAGAAAAGCGGTTCCTTGGTGGACAGACAAGTGTAGTAAAGCTGTGAGAGATAGAAATAAGGCTTTTAAACTTCTTAAGAGAACGCATAATTATTATCATCTAGTTTTATTCAAGAAAGCTCAAGCAGTTGTGAGGAGAACTATAAGGCAAGCTAAAAGAGAAAGCTGGCGTGGTTTCTGTAGTGGAATTGGAAGAACAACTCCAGTAGGTGATGTATGGAATATGATCAAGAGAATGAATGGTAATAAGAAAGAGTGGGAATATCCAGTATTAGAATCAGAAGGAGAAATAGCTGTAACGGATAAGGGCAAAGCAGAAATGCTAGTAAAAACATTTGCACAAATACACGGGTCAGGGAACTTAGGTGAGGAAGGAAAGAGGAGGAGAGAAATAACAAAGAGACAAAATATAGAAGCATTGGTAAGGAGTGGGGGAATAGAGGACCAGCCAATTAACTTCCCTTTCAACAGAGATGAATTGAAGAGAGCTATTTGCAATGCTAATAAAAAACATTCATCTCCAGGAAAGGATCAGGTCGGATATATAGTGATAAGACATCTTAAAGATAGGGCTGTGGGAAAAATTTTAGAATTATATAATAGAGTATGGGAGGAAGGAAGACTTCCGAAAGTTTGGAAAGAAGCAATAATAGTACCTATAAGAAAGCCAGGAAAAGATCCTTCAAAACCCTCTAATTATAGACCGATAGCTCTTACATCGAATGTCTGTAAAATAATGGAAAGGATGATAACGGAAAGGTTGGCATGCTTTTTGGAAAAAAGAGGATTAATATCAAAATATCAAAAGTGGTTTTAGAAAAGGAAGAGGAACAATAGATCCTATTGTATGTTTAGAAAATGAAATTAGAAAAGCGCAGATAAATAAAGAGTCAGTAATAGCAGTATTTTTGGATGTCGAGAAGGCTTACGATATGATGTGGAGAGAGGGACTTTTGATCAAATTAAAAATGATGAATATAGGTGGAAGAATATACAATTGGATAAAAGATTTTTTGGAGAACAGAATCATCCAGGTAAGAATAGGGAATGAAGTGTCAAATACATTTCAGATAGAAAATGGAACTCCACAAGGGAGTGTAATAAGTCCATTATTGTTTTCCATAATGATAAATGATGTATTTAAATCAAGTAGAACCATTGCCAACCGCCATTAAATTTAAAAGAAGAAGAAGAAGAAGAACTGTTTGGTCGGGTTTATTACACAGACCTGGCAACCCGAGGCGAGGGGGAACAGAATCGACTGCTACACCGGTCATTCCACCAGGAGGGAACATTTAATTTAAAAGTCCGTGAAAGTGATTTTGTGCCTCTTTGGGATGGAAGTAGCAAGTCTAAAGTAATGAATTTAGGCAAAGGGGTGCAGAGCCAGTGGTGGCTTTGTAGGCAAACATCAATGCCTTGAATTGTATGCGAGCAGCTATTGGTAGCCAGTGCAAATTGATAAACAGAGGTGTGACCTGCTTTTTTCCGGCTCCTTAAAATTAATCTTGCTGCTGCTTTCTGGATTAATTGTAAATGTTTGATAGAACTGGCGGGAAGACCTGCCAAGAGAGCATTGCAATAGTCCAGCCTGGACAGAACAAGAGCTTGAACAAGGAGTTGTGTTGCAT
>NW_015630031.1:213321-256761 GCF_001515625.1 Sinocyclocheilus rhinocerous
TTCTGGATTAATTGTAAATGTTTGATAGAACTGGCTGGAAGACCTGCCAAGAGAGCATTGCAATAGTCCATTCTGGACAGAACAAGAGCTTGAACAAGGAGTTGTGAAGCTGCTTATGTCACATTACATAATTTATTGCATCTGTACAGTTTTATTACAAACTTTATTACATTTCTCTATAATAAAAAGTTGAAACTCCAAAGTTTAGATTCCAGCGTGTGATACCTTCGGAAAATAGTGTATGCCATACTGATGTTTATTAATAGACAAACCCTCCTACTGCAATGGGGCGTGTGTTTACGTCATCACGTGCCGCGGCGCGTACTCGCAGACGTCAGGCCAGCCAGCGTCCGTCCAGTCTTACATTTCTGGCTGCTGTGGTCCCTCACTGATTCAATGAACGGTACAATGGCTGCATCGTCGAACAGGATCACGCTGGGCCCCCTCGTAGCCGCTATCGACCAAGGCACGAGTTCCACGCGCTTTCTGGTAAGTCGCATCCTGAGGACTGTCATCGTGTTGTGGTGGAGCTCAAGTGGCTCGCATACAGACAAAGATTGGAGAGTCCTCCGTGCCCTTGCCAACGCGGGTAAATGTTTCGGAGCCGGTTCAGCTGGACTTCTGTCATGCCAGTTACCCACGTGGATTGCGTCTAGTTTCTGAATCTGCTCATTAGCACAATGCCAATCCTTCTAGTTAGTTTTCTGTTTGCTCAGTGCTTGTGTCTCAGAATCTGTGAAATTCATCTTGCTAATAATCTTCGTTTTACCCAGTTACACAATGTTTGGATTTGAGCAGCTTTACAAAGTTCAAATGTTTGTTTAAGACACTTTAATTCCCACAATGATGACAGCTGTAATCATGATGTTTTGTGAACATCCAAACTTTTTAAATGAGTTTCTCCAAAAAGTCTATGAGATACTGTCTGGGGTGTAGGTGTTTTGATTCCATTCGTGTCTTGTGCGGATTTCTGCTGGTCTAAAAAAGTTTTAATTCGCCATTCCACAAACTAAACAAGAAAGAAATACTAATCAAGAACATCACTTTTTTTTTGTTGTTGTTTTTTTTGCAATGTGATCAGAATGTACAGTAAAGTTATTTCTATATTCTAGTATTTGGCATCAGAGCTATTCAAGCCTTAAGGTTTTTTTTTTTTTTTGTAAAATGATTTAAAAAGTAGTGGAGATCTGTTGGAACTCATTGTGTTCCTTAAATTTTCTTAAGAAAGTCTTAAGTTTACATGCAGAAACCCTGCTTATGGTGCTCAGTTAGAAATGTTACTGTTGGCTATTGTGGGCTATAAGTGTTAGATCCGACAAGGTTGTGGCACTAAAAGTGGACAACGCAATTCAATATCTTTTCTGTGTGTGTCCAATAGGAAGAGGTTTGTGTTTAAAGAGGGTGTGCTTGTAATTCCAGGGCCTGACAAAGAAACATTACTCCTATTGTTAAAATGTTGTGGCCAGAATTGTTACTCCACAGAAAAGCTCAGAATGAGGTCAAAACCTGATTAAAGGGGTCATATGATGCGATTTCAAGTTTTCCTTTCTCTTTGGAGTGTTACAAGCTCTTGGTGCATAAAGAATATCTGTAAAGTTGCAAAGACTAAAGTCTCAAATCCAAAGAGATATTCTTTATAAAAGTTAAGAGTCAACCACGCCTACCTAAAACGGCTCGTTCTAACACGCCCCCACATATCTACATCACGATGTGGGAAGATTTGCATAACGCCGCCCAAATGTTCACGCAAAGAAAGAAGGCTTAACTTTTATTCTCGCTGTAGTATTGATGTTGCCACCGCCGCCATGTTGTGAAGGCGCTGTGTGTTTTTGTTGTGAAAGCGAAACGAAGCTTTCACAACGAAACAACTTTGTTTGGCCTTCCAAAAGAGGACACGACTAGAAACGTCATACCTGGAGCTGATCCGTGCTGGTCGCTGAAGAAATACTGAGAGAGTAGCCTACAATGCCGGTGTCTGTTTCTATAAAGTGGGGCAATTCCAACTTTGCAAGGACAGTCTGGTGCTTCTGACTCACAGCCTGTAAGTACGTTCTCATATTTAAAGAATTTGCCACTGATGAATCAAACGCGAGTTTATAATGGGCTTTACTGGTTTTGTCTCGCCGTGCCGGGAGACGGCATCACAGTGTGTTAAGGGGCGTAACATTTCCGTCACACGCTTGAGGAATTCGGCCAATCACAGTAATTGCTGGAAATTCCAGTTTTCAACATCAGTGACAAATCACTGCAATACCACGCTGAATTGCAGCAGGTACAAGTCAGAAACACAACTCTGGTGTTTCTTTCTGAAACATTGCGTTTTTATACCTGTGACTTGTGTCTTTCTAATACTGAACGTTGAACTGGGGCAGGTTGGAGTCTTATGTTATCAAAAATTAACTCTCAAAAATGTTCATTGTGTTCAAATGAACTCTCAAAAATCAAAAACGTAAAAAAAAAAAAAATTAACTTAAAAGTTCTTTGTTCTTTTAATTGTAGGTTTTCAATGCAAAAACAGCAGAGCTTCTCAGTCACCATCAGGTTGAGATTAAACAGAGCTTTCCTAAAGAGGGGTGAGTATTGTGTCCTTTGTGTTGACACACACTGGTTCAATGGGGCAATAGATTATGCAATATAGTAAGAGTACAACTTGTGATTCAAATCATAAGTTCACTATTGGTTCATACTGTTATTCTGGATGAGCTGAATAGGATTTCTTCAATTCACATTGATAGCAGAGATATCAGCTGTGTTATGCCCAGTGTGCTATATTTAAGAATCATGCAAGTTTCATGTGGCTGGTTGTAGTGAGAACCAGGGTTATTTTAGTATCATTGAGATCCTATTATAGTTTAGAATTGTATATTTTGTTTTCATTTTCATTTTAATTAGAGTTGTAGTCATTTTGTGTTTTTGTCATATTTCTTAGTGTTTTTTTTTGTCTATACATTTTTTTTTTTTACATTTTATTTCCATTTGAGTTATTTTTGTAGAACAAGTTAAACTAAATGAAAATGAGAAATGTTGTATAAAATAACGTTTTTATGTATTTCTTATTTTATTTCATTTGAAGTTTATTTAAAATAACTAAATTGTTTATGGTTTTATAATAACTATAATAACCTGTTAAAAATGATTTATTGTCTTCCCTCAGCTGGGTGGAGGAGGATCCAAAAGAGATTCTTCAGTCTGTGTATGAGTGCATGGACAGAACCTGTGAGAAACTGACCCAGCTCAACATTGACATCTCGAACATTAAAGGTAACAAGACAACTTATTTCTCCATTCACCTGCCATTACGTGCTCATGATTATTTATTTTTATTTCTTCACGTGTTTGAATCTGTCTGCAGCTATTGGTGTGACCAATCAGAGGGAAACCACCCTTGTTTGGGACAAGGAAACAGGAGAACCACTTTATAATGCTATAGGTAAACATTATTACCTTCATATTATATATGCCCAGGGGTGGACTGGCCATCTGGAGCACTGGGAGTTTTCCCGGTGGGCCGCTGGACAATGTGAATGATAGTACATTTACGTATTCTTCGTCAGCCCACTTGAGTCAAAATGATTAATCTATTTAGCATGCTCGGGCTCAGTGCAGCAGTGTAACAGTGCTCGTCAATGACAAAATGATTGAAATGGCCAATCAAATCAAAGAAGGTGGGATTGAAATTGTTCATATAAGCCGAGCAGGAATTCCTGCACAGCGCTGTTTAACACTTGAAGAATGTTCAGCTGCTTACATCTTACTTCTCAATCTTATGTTAATTTTCACACAATGTAATTCTCATTGTGTGTAATGAGCAATGGAAAAGAATCATAGCCATTTTCAGCATATCAGACATAAGATAAAGAGTGAATGTTTGCATGTTGTGAATGTTACTTGGCTTTTGTGGTAGCCTTTTGGTGATTTCACTTGTCTAAGAAAATTGATTCATTAAACTCAGTTAGGAGAGTTATCATCTTTAGACTTGGCATTCACTCAAGTGTGTCGTTGTTTTCAGCCTTAGTTCTCTCTCTTGGACAAGACAAATTCAAGTTTTGAGTAAAGTCCAGGGTTCATGAACTGCAGCCATTTGATTTTTGGGTTTGTCCTTTTCAGGTTTGTGCTTAAAAGGAAGCGTCCAGTTAAAGGGTCCTTTCGCCTAAAAATTATAAATCTGTCATCATTTACTTAATCTTACATCATTTCAAACCCATGTGGCCCAGTTTTTTCATAAAATATAAAGTAATTTTTAGTGAGCAGGGACTTTTAAGCTCCAGCAAAGAACAAATATTACCACAAGAAAAGCACCATAAAGACAGTCCACATGACTTCTGCACTATATTCATATAATCTTTTTGTTACATGGGCTGATTTTATGGTGTAATTCAACTTTAGCGACCCTGTATAGAAAAGAGCAGAGTAAAAATTCTTCTGTTTGTCATGTACATCAGAAAAGAATAGGCAAATTTCAATTTAAAGAAGTATGCCAGTCATTCATGGTAATAAGCATAAAAAAAAGTTTTTATTTCAATTAAAACATTTTAGTAAGTGGTGTTAAAAAATTGCTCTACACACAATGAGCTGGTGTGGTGTGTTGGGGATCAGGTGTGGTGGGCCACAAGTCCACCCCGTATATGAGTAATCATATCTTCTGCTTTACAGTCCAGAATTAAATAACCAAATAATTTCTGATTTGTTTGGATGTTTAGTTTGGCTTGATCTGCGGACCCAGTCAACAGTAGAAAGGCTCATCAACAAAACTCCAGGCAAAAACAAAAACCATCTCAAGGTGAGAGTGCCAGTGTCTCCTTGTAAATAAGACTGAAATGATCTTGAACAGTTACATCCACAAACCATTATAATGTTAAACAATTTTCAATATGTCAGATAGGAAGTCTCCCCCCCCCCCTTTGTACACAAAGTTTGCAAAACTGAATAAATATTTGTACTTCTCTTGCTTCATACAGCACAAGACTGGCCTACCCATCAGCACATACTTCAGCGCAGTGAAGTTACGCTGGCTGATGGATAATGTTGAAAAGGTCCATGAAGCTGTGCTCTCTCACAGGGCCATGTTTGGAACAGTGGACTCCTGGCTTATCTGGGTAAGAGCAGTGGCAGTGAGGTTTCTCTTCTGCATCTCTATAGTGTTTGTGTATGTTTTTGAAGTTTAATGGTAAAAGAAGAAATCAGTGCATGGTTTAGGAGCAATCCAAGGTTTTTAGACTGCTTAATGATTACACTCATCCTTGCAGATACTCAAAAATAAACCCAAGCACTTGGTCTTGAATTGAATTCAGATGCTCTAATGGTTCTCAACCACATTTCTGAATACATTTTGCATGTCGTCTTAATCAAGCATACCGGATTCAGGTCATCAGCTCATTAGAGGAGATTCTAAGACCTGAAATGGATGTGTTAGACAAAGAAGACATGAGAAATGTGCAGTGTTGAGGGGACTCCAGGAACATTGTTGAACTGATCATGATGTAAATATTTTAGCTTGTCTAAATAATCTGTGATAACCCCTAACTTTCAGTGCCTGACGGGGGGGAAGAAGGGAGGTGTTCATTGCACAGATGTAACCAATGCCAGCCGGACAATGCTCTTCAATATTCACACAATGGACTGGGATCCAGAGCTCTGCAAGTAAGTACAAATTTGCATACATAGTTTTATATAAATTTTTCTGGCCCAAAGCTTATGTTTGCATATGCAAATGTCAAAAAGAATGTTGGATACTCCACCCAAAAAATGAAAATTATAAAACGGATAGTTCTGGTTCTTGATTCTGATTGGCTGAGCCACGTTCAAAGCTGTTGTAAATTACTCTACAAACATACACCTTTGTTTACGTTTGTCTGTTGCTTGACAACCACTTTGTTGCAACCACAACTGTTTCTGAGGAACTACATTGTTTGGTGGAAGAATACTGTTTTTATTAATAAGCCCTGTGAAGCCGTGGTTTACAGTGAATTTATAACCGCTAAGGGGAGTTGTTAGGCACGACGCGAAGCGGATAAATTCACTGTAAACCACAGCTTCTTGGGGCTTATTGCTTTATTCCATCATCGTTTACTCACCCTCATGCCATCCTAGATGTAAATGACTTTTTTCTTCTATATGACTCAAGTTGATGAATCAGTGTCTTCTGAAACAAACCTCAATGTCAGCATGTTTGTGAAATTCCACTGAAAAGTGATGGCTTTCGTGTCACTTCTCACATCAGCTTAAAAACACATTTATGTCACGCTTCACAATGTCCTCCTGAACCTGTGTATGACAGTTAGCTGGAAGCAATGGTTAAAAATGTTTGAAATGATATTTTTCTTACACACCATTTGAGTCAGAAGATTTTTGTTCATAGACTTGGGTCATATGGATTACCATCATGTTTGTTGGTAACCACTAGTGGTGGTTGAGGAGAGATCCCCACACATGATTGTAAAGCGCTTTGGGTGTACAGCAATACACAATAAAGCGCTATATAAATGCATCATTCATTCAATACATTCATTTAGAACAACATGATAGTGAGTAAATAATGAGAAGATTTTCATTTTGGATTTGGAGTATCCCTTTAAGACTGGAATACACTGCATGACTTTTAAAATCTACACCACACATTACACACTTAACAATTTGTGAATGGTTAAAGAGAAAAACTGATCATCATACACTGAATGACAGACTATCACACACTACCAGATTTTCAAGTTATTTCAAACACAACAAACTCGCTCAGAAACATGCACCTCATTGCTAGGAGACATCTGACAAATGAAAGCAATATTGTTCTAAAATCAGCCCAAATCATAATTTTGTTAACATCCTCTGATGCTAAAAATCAGAGTCTGTGCCCATAATACACTGTGGGATTTTATTTATTATTTTATATTTTATAAAATCTGTTGGCTCTACCTAAAATATGCGGACTGGTGACCAAACTGCAAATCGAGGCAATAATCTGGGCAAAAGTTGTGTAGTGTATTCCAGCCTTTACTGTGTTTAAAGATTTATTCATAACATATATTTCTTACATATATAACAGATATTTTGATATACCAATGGAAATCCTGCCAAAAGTGAGAAGTTCTTCAGAGATTTATGGTTTAATGGTAAGTGTTTGACCCCAAAGAGAGAATTTCTTTCTGTACTTCTGTTACATAATGCATTGGTAGGATTCTGTTGTGATAAATAGACAAGAGAGAAATGATCTTTGCTCCAGAGCAGTGTCTGTCAAACATTAACTGTTTATTCTTTAACTGTACATACACAATCTGCAACTCCAATAACATCTTTCCATCCAAAGTTGAATTTTGCTGTGGAGCAGTCATTTAACCCTTTGGAGATTTTAGTGTGTCCCTCTTTATCATGATTATATTTTGTGTTCTGTGATCTCTTTGGGCTGACTGATAGAAAATCAGCTCTAATCTGGTGAGTATCTCTAGCTGTCATGTCTGGGAAAACTGCTGTCATGTTGTCATCACAGAAGTTGGTGCATTTCCAATATGGAGCAAACATGCTTTTCATATTTTTGTTGTAAGTGCATTTTATATATTCCTGAGATAAGGTCTTATTGGAAATGTACCGGATGGTGATCTTGTCATTGTTTTTCATTGTGTTTTGGCTTGTCGCCCAATGCACTGCCTGTCCTTTCCAACATCTCTTGGAGTTTAGAGCTTTTTCATGTAGTTTTCTGGCTATGGTCCTTTTCTTTGTTCCCTTTTTCTTCTTTATTCATTCACTATGGCTGAAGCCACACCATCTTGAGTTGCAGTGATGAAAATGAAGCAGCTTTTCACAGTTTTTAACATGCTTGGAGTCAATTATTCTTATTTTTTGTGGAGTATGTTTAGAGCAGATACTTGCAACACACAGCAGCAGATGATTTGCCAAAGATGCTCATGTCCACTAAAGTATTAGAATTGATAATTATTAATCTGACTCAAGTGTTTGAATTCTGGCTTTAAGCAGGGGGCTGTATAATGCATGTTAATTATTACATTCATTTGTATGTTATTAAATTCTTCCCCTAATGTTTTACTTTTTAATATACATTTTTTTCTTACAGAAATCTGGCCCTTTAACTGGTGTCCCCATATCAGGGGTAAGATTATTAGATTATTTTTTAGAAAGATTACGGTGTCTTTCTGTCTTGCTCCCTAAATTGTGTGTGTGTGTGTAAAAATAATTATTTTGTTGAGTTGGACAATTAAATCATAATGCATATAAAGTGGAGTGTCTTCAGATCCTCAAAAATACAGAAATTCGCAAATACTTTCTGATGTCCTTTAAAGTGACTTTACATCTGTTTACAGTGTCTTGGTGACCAGTCTGCTGCGCTGGTGGGACAGATGTGTTTCAAGGACGGACAAGCCAAAAATACGTATGATTTTGTTTTGTCTTCTCAGTTCCTCATAGCCTAATTTGTCAACATGCAAAAATGTGCACTTAGACTAAATGAAGATGTTGTGATTTTGTACATTTGATAAGTTTTTATTTATTTACAGTTATGGGACTGGTTGTTTCCTGCTTAAAAACGTAGGAACAAAGGTATTCAGCATACTTGCTACAAAAATACATTCAAGCTTCAAAAATAAATTTTCCTTTTTTAAATTTAATCTACATTGGATTTTTTTTATATCTTAAAGCCTGTAATGTCGGACCATGGACTCCTGACAACGGTCGCATATAAACTTGGGCGTGACAAGCCAGCCTGCTATGCACTAGAGGTAATGTTGTTGAATGTTGACATTGTTTATTACATTATTATGTTCCTGGCAGATTATTTCTTACCAAAGCAATGCACATGTTTTGTTTATGTGGCAGCTATTTCATTCCACTCTCACAAACATGAAAAGCCTATTCATTTCTCATAATTACTTTGTGATTTAGAGTAGCCAATACTGCACTCTTGCTCAACTGGAGTTTTTCTTTTCTAGGGTTCAGTTGCCATTGCAGGAGCAGTTGTGCGTTGGCTAAAGGATAATCTCGGAATTATCCAAACCTCTACAGAACTAGGTTTGTTTGTGTAAAGGTTCTATTTATACCCTAATGCAAGAGCATTTAGCCCAGTTTTGGAATATTTCATTTTAAACATTTCACTTTTCACCCCAGAGAAACTAGCTGCTGACGTTGGCACATCGTATGGCTGTTATTTCGTCCCTGCATTCTCTGGATTATATGCGCCATACTGGGAACCAAGCGCTAGAGGGTTAGTGACTGATACATCCATTTGAAAGATCATTTTCAGTTGATGTAAGCGATGTAAAAACACTAAAGCCTAAGGAGAACAAGTTATTAGATTAGAGAAAGGCATTAGAAGCAAAAAAAAAAAAATCCAATTGTGAATTTTATAGTGAGTTTATTATTTGAAGCCCAGTTGTTATTACATGTGAAATGTACAACATTGAACCTCTGTTTTTTGCTTACAACAGAATCATCTGTGGTCTAACACAGTTCACCAATAGGAGTCATTTGGCTTTCGCAGCACTTGAAGCTGTCTGCTTCCAGACACGAGAGGTATCCCTTCATGAGTTTGCATCTGCATGATTATATGCTCTTATTACATAGCTCTCTAAAATAATTGATTCTGAATATTAACTGTTGAAGGACTTTTGTGTTCTATGTAAACTAATAAATAATTAAACTCAAATCTTTTTCATATTAATTTGTTTTATAAATAGATGTGTAATAAGCAGGATAATATACAGTTAGCTATCCAATTAATTTCCTGATCACCCTGTTGAGGTTATTTTGCAGGGTCAGTTTGCTGTATATTATCCCTTACTTATTTTTACAGTCTTAAGGATAGGGGTGCTTTTTTTGAGCATGTCACAAATAAATCCGTGATTATTAAAAAAAACTTTTAGGGTGCTAATGGATGCTCAAATTTGTTTCAGATTCTGGATGCAATGAACCAGGACAGTTGTATTCATCTGTCCCAGCTCCAGGTTGATGGAGGCATGACGTCCAACCGGTTACTGATGCAGCTGCAGGCCGACATACTGTGTATCCCAGTCGGTAAGATGCACATTTTCATCTTGTAAGGCTTTATATGAGGATGTACGTAAACATTGGTGTAAATGGAATTGTAATGGTATTTCCAGATGGGTGGATATGTGATGTAATTTGTATTTATTTACAGTAAAGCCATCCATGCCTGAGACCACAGCTCTGGGTGCTGCCATGGCAGCAGGAGCAGCTGAGGGGGTCAGTGTGTGGAGCCTAAACCCAGAAGATCTCACTGAGGTCACTTCAGAAAAATTTGAACCTCAGATCAACCCAGAGGGTAATGAAATCTAAAGTGCACCACACACCAATTCATAACTAATGAAAATTGTATGAACCGTATGCATTTTGTTGCATGCCACTTGCTGAGATTATTAAATTTGCAACATGGTTTAGTGTAATACTGAAAAACTTTATGGATTCTTGCAGGCCATAACATTGTGTTCATGATTAAAGGGATAGTTCACCCAAAAATTTAAATTCTATCATTAATTACTCACCCTCATGTCGTTCCAAAGACCTCCGTTCATCTTCGGAACCCAAATTAAGATATTTTTTATCAAATCGGAGAGCTCTCTGACCCTCCCATAGACAGCAAGGATACTACCACGATCAAGGCACAGAAACGTAGCAAGTACATCGGTAAAATAGTCCATGTGACATCAGTGGTTCAATCGTAATTTTACAAAGCAGCGAGAATACTTTTGTGCGCAAAGAAAACAATAATAATAATAACAATTTATTCAACAATTCTTCTCCCTGAGGTACCGTCTTCCGCCATTTTGGAGAATACTCCAGAACGTAATCAGCTTTGTTTATGTTCAGTAGATAGCGCTCGCATGCTGAATGTAAACAATGCTGATGTTTTGTGCTCACCAAGGTTTGGATGGCATCATTCACAGCGTTTGTTTTAATCGGGCAAAACCTGCTAAGTGTGAACACAAACTCAAGTTTCATCTGCAACTTTATTTAGGGTGTGTTTTTTTTTTTTTCCTCTGCGCAGAGAGTGAACTGCGATATGCTCGCTGGAAGAAAGCTGTTCAGAGGGCTATGAACTGGGAAACCACAGAACCAGTCAACAATGGAGATGGTGTGTTTTATTTATTTATTTATTGATTTATTATTTGATTTAACGCAATTAACCAATCGATCAACTAATCAGAGAAACACCTTATGCAAATGCAATTAATACAAAATAATTGATATTTAAATTAGTAAAAAAAAATCATGCATGGTTTTTTTTTTTGAAAATCTGAACCTATTTCCTCATGTTTGTTCCATTTCCAAAAAACAAAAACAAAAAACCCAATTTCAACCAGGCCCACAAATGTAGTCAAAGATTGATGTAGGTTTGTAGTAATCAATAACCAGAGGTATTGACCCAGAATGTCCAAAGTCAGGGGGAATGGTTGTTTTGTTTTGTTTTTTTACAGAGGTACAAAGTCCTGTTTTCTGCAGAGTTATTGATTATCTGGTTGAAGGTAGAACTAAACTCTGAAGTAAATTCCATCTCCAGGAGAAGAATAAAGTTTTGTGGTTTGACAAAATCAGTAGTTATTTAATTGTCCCACTTGTTTTCTCTTTCTTTCCACTTTAGAGAGGTACAAAGTCCTGTTTCTGTTTCTTGTTTTCTGCAAAGTTATTGATTATCTGGATCAGGTAGAATGAAACTCTAAAGTAATGTTCTTTTTTGGTTTGACAAAATCAGTAGTTACTTAATTGTCCCACTTGTTTTCTCTTTCCACTGTCTTGCGTGACATGGACCTGTGTTCTGGATGACCAACAGAGGAGACTAGTATCTTCAGTAGTGTTCCCTTGGGCTTTTACATTCTGGGTAGCATGTTTATGTTAATTGGAGCAAAGTACATTGCAGGTCAGTGTGAGAGCGAGTGAAAGAGATGGCGAAAGAGACCGATGCATGTTTTGTATGTGTGTCCTTTAAGTTCATTGGCCTGAGAGAGAGTGGTGAACATGAACATGAGTGTATAACAACCACTCATTAGTTTTCTTGTAGCAGTGTGAATGAATGGCGTAGAATAGCATTTCATGTGAGTCTGTAAGGAGGAAATTATGGAAAAGGTCCCGTTCATGTGTGATGGGATTTACTTGAAAAACAAAAATCCACAGCACTCTCCAATTGATCAAAAATTGAGAACTGTGTTACTGACGGCTGTAAACATATGGCTTGGTTTGGTGAAATTGGTAAAGGTTCCTGTTCTAAGAATCTCCCTGTCTGTCCCAAACTTGCTTTTGCTGTCACTTCTATTTAGTGTTGGTTTTCCCTTCTTCACAGTCTCCTCTTCTCATCCAGTGTCACGACATCTCAAACATTTGTGTGCATGCTGAAAACGTCTCTGCTCATCAGTTGAGCAAACATGTAGTTTTAGCTGTTTTAACATTCCTTTTTTTCCCTCTCACTAAAGCAGGGCAGAAGTAGACTTGAACCTTATTGCATTTCAGAAGATGGAAAATGAAGTCATTGGGTCCATGGCTTACCCCTTCAAAATCAAGATGTGCTGTAGTGGCCTTGGCAAAAGACATTTTACATTCTGGGTAGCATGTTTATGTTAATTGGAGCAAAGTACATTGCAGGTCAGTGTGAGAGCGAGTGAAAGAGATGGCGAAAGAGACCGATGCATGTTTTGTATGTGTGTCCTTTAAGTTCATTGGCCTGAGAGAGAGTGGTGAACATGAACATGAGTGTATAACAACCACTCATTAGTTTTCTTGTAGCAGTGTGAATGAATGGCGTAGAATTAGCATTTCATGTGAGTCTGTAAGGAGGAAATTATGGAAAAGGTCCCGTTCATGTGTGATGGGATTTACTTGAAAAACAAAAATCCACAGCACTCTCCAATTGATCAAAAATTGAGAACTGTGTTACTGACGGCTGTAAACATATGGCTTGGTTTGGTGAAATTGGTAAAGGTTCCTGTTCTAAGAATCTCCCTGTCTGTCCCAAACTTGCTTTTGCTGTCACTTCTATTTAGTGTTGGTTTTCCCTTCTTCACAGTCTCCTCTTCTCATCCAGTGTCACGACATCTCAAACATTTGTGTGCATGCTGAAAACGTCTCTGCTCATCAGTTGAGCAAACATGTAGTTTTAGCTGTTTTAACATTCCTTTTTTTCCCTCTCACTAAAGCAGGGCAGAAGTAGACTTGAACCTTATTGCATTTCAGAAGATGGAAAATGAAGTCATTGGGTCCATGGCTTACCCCTTCAAAATCAAGATGTGCTGTAGTGGCCTTGGCAAAAGACATTCCAACTGAAAGTCAAAATGATAAATTAAGACCTTTCAGGCCACGTAGCAGGAAGTTGTATTGACCATATCTGGTATGATGAAATCATTAATTCTCATGTCCTTATTACTGTAGTTTCCCCACACTGTTCTCTAGAAGCAGCTCCTTACTTTAACACTGAAGCTACTGTGGTTTGGTGTTTCTGCTATTTTTCATGTACAGTTCATTCTAATGGAATTGTCAATGATAGTAAGCAACTCTTGGCCGTGCAAAACAGTCATTGTCAAATTTGATATATTTTTTTTTAAATGGCACTAAATGTCACAGACATCAACAGATGTGTGTCTGTGTATGATGGTTTTAGTTTGAAGTTTGAAAGAGTGAGACGTACTATTAGTACAATTTAGTTGCTTCTCAAATCTATTCAGGAGAGTTTTAGTGCACTTTATAATGTATTATGCTGTTATGTGTAACAGCAAGGAAACTGTACAATCTCATGTACATAATGTTGTGATTGTTTTTTTTTTTTCTCCTCTTTTACAATTTCATATGCCTGTTGAAAACGTTTGCCATTTTGTTGACAAAAATACTGTTCGTAGAAATCAAGTTAACCTGTCCAAAACATTGTGGCCCTGCTGATAGAAGTTGCACTACAGCATAGCTTCAGCCTCCTATAAGAGAGACCATTAAACAAGATGTCACTTGAGCAGTATTGAGTCAACATCTGAACAATTACTGACGAGGTCTGCGTAACTATATTAGAACAAACATACTGTTTTGTTATCAATTGTAGAGCACCGTTTTGTCTTGTATTCGGTCAAGTCACTGTAATTTAATCTCTAAAATTGTGCATGTTAATTTCATTACTGTGCAGCTCAAGGAAGCGATGATGTTAAAATACAAAATTAATTTGACCTAAGTATTTCCTTTCAGTTCCAGCAACTGGTTTCTGTTTAAATATCTAACCTGAACTTGAAAGGAAATAGTTGGCACCTGATTTTTCTATCATACTTGATGTCTGTGTAATGAAATATCACAAGTTCCATGACAATGAAGAATTTATGAACCGATGTAAACGGATTAGTTTTTTGATTATTATTTGCTACATTTAATAATACAGTTGCCAATTTAGTGGTTTTCTTTAATGCATACGTTTGCATTTTAAAAAGCCAATCTGTTTTGTGAGAAGCACTTGTATAATGTACTTTGAATGGTACTTCCTTGATTTGTCTTTGATTTGTGTCCATGAATACTTGAAGTTTAAAAACTTGATTTATAAAAAGTAGCCAGTATTAAACTTTAGTCATTTGTTTTCTTTGTATGTGGCTTTGATTGTTGAATGTGTTGTGCTTACACAAGTTACATCTGGGTTGTAAATGTTAGTGAGTGATGCTGTGATGTTCATTACCACACCATCTTGCATGTCAGTTCTTTCCCCAGGATTTCAAGTAAATTTTCATCACTGAATTTTCTGTTTCTACACTTTTAGTGTACTTCACTGTCTTAAAACTACTTCTGCGGATTAAAAGAAAAATATGTTTAGTCTGTCAACATGCCAGACATTATATATTGTCCAGTTAAATTCAAGAAACGATTGTTTCCTTCGAGATAAGATGGACAACGGTGGACTTAGCCTGCTAGCAACTTTATATCAGTATATTTCGAATTCACGTGATTATGTTGAGCAAGTCTGGAAACCACATTTGCGTCTTCGCTGTTAGTAAGGACAGTATTAGTTTGCTCTTACAGTATCTACAGCAGTCGTTGTTTATTTTAAGTTATATACGTAACATACAATACGTGTTGTAATTATGAGTGAATTCACGACCTTCACTGAAGGAGAGTTCTATGAGGGGCATTTTGACTCGCGAGCTTATGTGAAGAATTTTTATTCCTGCCCTAGCGGTCACGCTGACGAGAAGAATTTCCTTACTTTCGTTTTGAGATGCCTTAGCAGAGTTTTCTCGGCGGGTAAGCAATCCCTATCAATCGAATCGCTAGGTCTAGATGTTCTGTTTTTCCTAAATAATTGTTTACACAAATGTTTGTTTTAAAGGAGAACATAAAGGCAAGCGGCTGATCGATGTGGGCAGTGGACCAACTATCCACAGCGTCTTGAGTGCGTGCGAACATTATGACGAGATTGTGCTGTCTGATTTTGCAAATAACAATCGTAGAGAAATTGAAAAATGGCTGAAAAATCAAGAGGGAAGTTTAGATTGGAAACCTATGTTGCAGTACGTTTGTGAACTGGAGGGGAAAAGGTAATTATATTTCTATATTGTATATTGGGTGTTTCTTAAAGTAGACTAGGCTATTTCCACATAATACACTATTTCCACAGAAAATAAACAAATTTTAAAAGGGTAACTGCGCATTTTCACGTCTTCCTTCAGAATTCTAAATTTACATCTTGCATTTTTTTACTTTTTTTCCTCCCCTCGGAATTCTGAGTTTACAGTTTTACTCACATTTACACATTACAGTTGACATATTACAGCTTCAATTTCTCTGCTTATTGTATTATATAGAGTTTAGATAATTTATTGTTTATATTTATATAAAAGTTTCTCAGAATTACGAAAAGTCGCAATTACGTTTTTTCGTGTCGGAAATGGGCTTACATCGGCCTTGTTGACTTTAGAAAAACACTGTCAAGTTTAATTGCTTAGTAGCATTGTATGACAAAGGAAAATTGCCCCTTTTTCAGAACAGTGTCATTTCCATTATATATCATACATTCCTCTGGTAGAATGAAATGAGTGAGGCGCAAATTACGTTACATTCTAAACTTTGAATTAAAATGCAAGCTCCTGGTAAAAGTGTCATATTTATAAATGGGTGTTTCTTCAACTTTACAGAGAAAACATTTCTTGTAATTTGTTCTAAATTATTTATCTTTCAATTAATCTTTGAACTATGGCAGCCCGTCTGATTTGGAGGCTACACTGAAGCAACGAGTCAAGAAAGTTTTAAAATGTGATGTCCGGTTGGAGAATCCATTTTATCCACACACACTGGAACCAGCTGACTGTGTCATAACATCTCTGTGTCTGGAAGCAGCGTGTAAAGACTTTCAAACATACTGTCGTTCTTTACATGGGCTGACCAAACTTCTGTGTCCTGGTGGACTTTTGGTCATGATAGGTGTTCTGGGTGAGAGCTTCTACAAGGTGGATGAACAGCTCTTTTCTTGTCTTGGACTGAGTCGGGATAATATTGAAGAAGCTCTCAGTGGTTTAGGCCTCTCAATCCAGGAATTTAATATACTGCCTGCAGAAGACAGAGAGAACAACTCTGTGTCTGACTTTGAGGCCGTTTTTCATCTTGTAGCTAGAAAACCCTCTGAGTGAAAGCGCAAATAGAGGGATTTATATAATACAGCAAAACAGTTGTATTTAAAGCTAGAGTACACCTAAATAAATCCTTTTATAGCCCAGGATTTTTCTGCTTATTAATAAATCCACTGTAGAAGATTTGGCATTTTAGATGAACATGGAATGCATAACTCTTGAAACTTTCAATGTGTTTTATAATGTGAGGATTTAAAAGATAGATCATAAAAAGAAAATTATTTTGCTTAAAATGTTCACTTTTTTAATAATACGATTTTTGAAGTAATAACCATTACTATGAACTCTATTTCATGAATTACATTCTTTACACACACAATACAAAAGAGAGCTTTGTCCGTGCACTTGGGGAATATTTCATCCAAACTTTCCTCACTATGAACCATTTTAATACCTGCAAAGCCACAACGTATGTGAAACAAATAACACCACAAAGGCAATAAACCAAGACCAAGCTTGTATTATAGTATTGTACAGTATGACTCCATATCATGAAACAATCTGTTTTATATAGGAGCAAGTGTTCCAAATGGAAAATTAAAACAAATGCAAATGATTGGTTCTTGCTCTGTAGCACAAATTTGTGACTCTCATAGACTTCAACACAAATGCTTAGTCATTCATTGATTACAATACTTTATGGCCTGCTTGACCCCATTGTATATTACAGATTAAGTGATTGCTGTTTGTTTTCATTTAGTTTTAGAGCAAGTTTTTGTTCCCCCAAGATTAAACGATTGCTGTTCATTTTAATTTATTTTTATTTTTATGTATATTCTTATTTTAGGCTGGTTTTGTGGATCAAACGATTCACTAAAAAGTTCCAACTTAATCACTACTTCTCTCATGAACAGAAGTTGTTTTCAGTAAGTATTCCTCATAGAATATGGCTTTGGAAACCTGAATTTTTTTAGCCCGAGTCCTTATTCAGTTTAAAAATATTGAAACCGGTTGCCAAGACATTGTTCAAACGCTCACATTTCGTGTTCCATATGGGCTTTAGAACATGAGGGTGAGATTTTTGTGTGAACTATCCCTTTAAGGAGACTTGTGAAGTCATTCAAAAGTCACTGAACATTCAATATAAAATACTAAACCATCTTTACAGTCTGATAGTTTGATATCATAGATAGTAGTTCATACACTTTTGTGTAGGCAAAAGAGATTCTCTATCCAATTTTTGGTACAGATTCAAACGTTCTACTCTGAATTGACTACTTAATTTCACTATATCTTGAATTAAATGCACTGTTTAATTTTTGTGATATAAGTGAATGGGGTAAGATAGTAGATTAACAGGGTGACTATTTGTCATGTGACCATATATTCACAAAGGGCTAATCATATACAGCTGTCTGCATTTTTCACGGTGTAAAGTTTAATACTTGGTGGGGAAATGCCCATGCACAAGATCATGAAGATTATTAATTGAATCCTTTCTCCCAGTATGCTTTGGGGTTAGCTGTTTAATCTCTCTATGCCTAGTGGGACAACTTAACCCACTCATCCCTTCTTGTGCAGCCCTTATAGACCACTAATGTAAAAAGACCCACTGGTAGAGACTCAGTAATCCTCAGGAATGTGAGATGGTTATGGAAATGATTGATGTTTCAAGCACCATCCTGTTGCACAGCAAATTTAAAGCATACATTATGGAAACAATACTGTGCATACAATTCTATGCAAATATTATGGTCAGTCTGCCATGCAGCTGCTGCTGCCAAATGGGACATATATCATAACAGATATCCTTTGAGAAACAATGACAGCATTATTAGGCATGTAAAGAAGCTGTGGCGGCCTATTTCTATTTGAAAACAAGCCAATGAAACAAACTCCATGAACACTGTTTCTGTATTTAAATCAACATTTTCTCTATAATAAGACAAAAATCAGCTTTCTGTAGAAGCTAATTTCCACGACGATTAAACACAATTTTGACTTTTATCCCTTGCAATTGTAAATTAGCATCTGCAAGACAAAAAGTCAGCATTGTGAGATGTAAATTCAGAATTGCAAGGAAAACATCAGAATTTTGAAAACAGTTGCGATTACCTTTTTTTTATTACTTTGCAGAAACAAGCTTCCACATCTTTCATCGTACAAGTAGAAACAACACGTTTATTAACAGATGAGCCAATGTTAATATTTTATATTTAAAATCTAAACTGTGTCATGTCATTTCTAACAAGTTTGTAGGTGCTGTCCGTCCATGTTTACACTGACAAAATACATAAACCTGCACAATAACTGCTGCTTGTCCAAGTCCTGACCTGGCTCTGTTATGTTTAAGTTGAAGTGTTCATGATCAGATTTCTACTATTATAGACTCATTCATTATATTCTCCTCATCACCTCCGGAGTCCATTGCCACCTCCTCTTCCTCCTCTTCATCACTGAGGGATTCTGCTGCTGTTCTTTTCATCCCTCTCTGTTTAGACAGAGCAGCAGCGTAACGAATGTTATAAATGTTCCAGTCGCAACTAGAAAGAAAACAAAAGTTATATTTCAAATTAATCCAGAAAGAAAAACTACCATTGTTTCCTTTTTAGAATTCTGTCAAGCTTACAGTTTGGACAGATCATCACTGTGTCTTTGGATGCTCTTCAGCAGCTGCTGTACAGTAGGCAATACAGCTCCAGATCTGAAAATGAGACACATGAACAGTCTTACAGAGCTCACCAACAACAGATAAAACACTGCAAAATAGGACATGAAACATTTCTCCTTTCTTTTCTGCATGGAAACAACAGCTGTTCTGTCAGGACCACTATCGTCAAAGATGATTGACAATTAGCATTGCAAAACCCTATAAACAATGGGATGATAATGTGATGTAACAGCTTATTCCGTCTCTATGCATATTATTTGTGCCAAATTGCCAATTTAAGTGCAAAAATGGGCAATTTAAGGAGAGCAAATATAGCTTAAGAACACAACAGCTTCAAACCAGTGTGAGTCATTGTGAAAAGAGCAATGCTGCTTACCGGTTCTTGAGCTTTTGTCCATGTAGGGTGAGCAGACACTGAGCCCAGCTGAGGTAGAACTGCAGGTGGTTGGACTTTTCCAATGTTGAGGCCACAAAGTTCAGAAGTTTATCCACATACACATCTGGCAGTGAGCTACATACCACTGTAACTGAAATGCCAAACAATAATAGGAAAAGAATGACAACAAAATGATGTATTTTCAATACGACAAGAATATATTTGACCATTTTAGGAGGGAACATACTTTGGTCATAAGGAACCGCCTCCAGAACCTCTCTTATGAGTGGCATTTCATTTAGCCGAAAAGACAGCAAAATGGCCGATGCCCACTCTTTTTTCTTCACCTGCTGCCGTATGCTTGCCGGCGTGACATCCATGTCTAGATCATAGGGGTCAAACACCAGTGAGGCGTCAAGAGAGTAGATCAGCAACCCTTCGGTGGAAGCTGCCGCCCAGCTGCGCCCTGAATGGAGAAACATCCTCATTCCGTTCCATATTTAATAAAAATATTAGGAAGTCTGGATAAACATGATTTTGAATAGTTAATTCAACTGAAATCTCTATCTGTGTGTTGTGCTGTAAAGACAAAAACTCTACCGGTAGGAGAAAAGCAGAGAGAGCTAACACGGATCTCTGGTTTAAAGCGTCTGGAGCTCATATCACCTGACAGATGAAGAGAGACAGGCATGAGAGCTGCATGCAAAAGCCAGTATATATTATATATGCAATAATACATTCAAAGCACTTAAAAACAAAATGCTCAGCTACACTGACTGGCAGGTTTACTATGTGGACTCACCTCTCTTGACTCCAGGAAGACTGAGCTCCACTCCATCTCCATCCCCTGTGCCTTCATCCACTAAAGAGAGACTACCAAACTCTGTCATCTTACGCCTGTCGAGGAACTCCTGAAAAAAGAAGAACATGGCAGAATTACTTCATAAGCTAGAGTACAAGAATTATGAAATGCTAATTCAATGAATATTGCATGCTTACAAAAAAATAAAAAAATAAATTTCAAAGGAGTCGTGAACTGCATTTTTCTATTTTATGTTTTCTTAGGTGCACGTACAATGTTAGTATGATTTTCATCTTCGGAACACAAATTAAAGATATTTTTGATGCATTCCGAGAGCTCTCTGACCCTCCCATAGACAGCAAGGGTCCTTACACGATCAAGGCTCAGAAACGTAGCAAGGACATCGGTAAAATAGTCCATGTGACATCAGTGGTTCAACCGTATTGTTATATAGCTACGAGATTACTTTTTGTGCACAAAGAAAACAAAAATAACGACTTTATTCAACAATTAGTCTCCTCCGCGCCACCCTATAGCACCATTTTGGAGAGTATCACATACGTAAGCGTATGCAACGTATGTACGCAGTGTTGCCAACTAATTTTCAGGGGAAGTTGCTAAAGGAAGGATGATTTGTTGCTAAAAGTTGCTAAATGACGCGATGTCATTGCGCGGTGACGTCATTGCGTAATCACGTTGCAAAATTGTGTCACTGCATCAAATCTCAGCAAAAAAAAAAATTGTTTTTAAATATGTTAATTTAGATGTGTTTATCCAGTAGTTTTCAGTCGCAAATGCGGTCGCACTGTAGAGCCCTGTGTCTATGGGAGGGTCAGAGAGCTCTCGGAATGCATCAAACATATCTTAATTTGTGTTCCGAAGATGAATGGAGGTCTTACAAGTTTGGAACGACATGAGGGTGAGTAATTAATGACAGAATTTTCATTTTTGGGTGAACTATCCCTTTAAGACTTCAATGTTAACACCCACTGATGTGACTGGCTTAAATCTCTACATATGAAATAAGTATGTGGAACTTGTACCATGTTACACTATTAGAGCTGCCAAGATAAACTAATCATGAAAAATGTTGATTACAGCATTATGTTTAGATCTACTTTTATTGCATCAAAGGTTGCAGGTCTGTAGAACCGCAACTGATCACAGTCATGACTATTGAGTATACATGAAAGCAATGATCTCGCCACTACAACTCAATTTCTACACAAATACTAACATCCAGGGCCTGAACATAGCTTTTTGCCACACCTGCCAAATACCAAATAATCCACAATGAAATGACCAAATAATGCTTTACATAGTTTAAAAATAAAGAGACACATTCCTAACATTAGGATCATTTGAAAAGTAATATTAGCTTTAGTCAAGTGATCATGTGGCATTTCTCATGCCTGTCAATTCACTAAAGCGTCAACAGGTGGGTCAAAGAGGCGATGAAGTAGTAGTAGGTGTTGATTTGTGTTACCTCTATTTTGCAATAAAAACTCAAAGTAGAAAATAAGTCATTTTGGGAGCTTGATTTCAGTAAGAGCAGTTTTTGGACTAATGAGGATGTTTTGAGTTCTGAAACGTACAGTACATTTCTAGAATTTTTTAGCACCTTTTATATGTCAAGATCAGTTCACAACCCATTTAATAAGTAAATTATTAGAATACAATATGCTATTAAGAAATCCTTTTACCATTATCAAAATGGGAAGTTTTGTGTCATACTTTTTAATGTCTCTATATGCAGTGAATACAAACAAGTACGTTTGCTTAATAAGTGTGTGTACCTCCATAGCGTCCAGAGAGAGATTACAGGAGATCTCAAACTTCTTCATCAGAACATGTTCCTTGATGTTATAAATGCACACACACTTTGACTGCCCACCTGCAAGGATTGATTCACCATCTGCTGAGTAGCACAAGGAGGTGAAGGACCTGCAAATCAATTAGAGGAAATAAGTGATTAATGTCGTTTCTCACACATCTAGGTTCAGCAGGGTAAATTAGGTTTACTGGGGGTAATGTAAATCCAGCCAGTTGTTTTACAAAATAACAGATAAGAGTTTATGTACTGTACATTATCCCACTTACTACACGGCTACTTGCCACATAAGCTAATAATTAGGCACAAAAATTTCACCACATACATATAAATAAGGGCATAAAATGCATAAAAAAAGCATTTAAAAAACTTTTAAAAATCTGTTTATTATCATAAATCCATTACAGTGGATAAAATCATTCTAGCAACAATACTTTACTTCAGTACTTGCTTTATATATATATATATATATATATATATATATATATATATATATATATATATATATATATATATATATATATATATATATATATATATATATATATATATATATATATATATATATATATATATATATATATATATATATACACGTCAACAATATTACTACAGGCCTAATATTAAAACTGAAGTTCTCTGGATGCTTCAAGAAACCTACCTGCGAAGTTACAGTACTGCTAAAAGTTTTAGGCACTTGTGTAAAAATGCTGTAAAATGTGGATGCTGTCAAAAATAATGTCATAAATAGATTTTATACTTATATTAACGAAATTAAATCAAGATTTGGTGTGACCATCCTTTGTGTTTAAAGCAGCTTTTGCCCTCGGTGCACTTGCACATTGTTTTTCAGGTAGCTTTGCAGGTAGGTTTCTTGAAGCATCTTGGAGACGTTGCCACAGTTCTTCTGGATTTAGTCTGTCTCCATTTGTTCTGTTTCTTCAGATCAGATCTCTGTGTGGAGCACTGGCTGTTGTCAGACTCCTTGTGCAAACTAAAGTCTTACTGGATTATTACAATTAATGGCAAAATGAATGTTTGGAAAATGTTAACTGATATTTCCTACTGACAAACTACAGCAAAAGATTTTTGAATGATATATATATAAAATGTATTTATTTATCTTTTTTTTTATTTGTAGCTATCTGTGACTTACTTTCCCTTGGCAGACTGTTTAGCAGTGATCTTTTCTGTTTCTTTACGGCCCATCTGCAGGTCATGGCGGCCAGCGATAGAGCCAGCCTGTCCTCCAGTCTGAGGGTTCCAGAATGTGATCTCACCATCCAGAGAGGCAACTGCCAACTCCTGGCCATCAGGACGATACGTTACAGCGAGTCCTGAATAAAGACAGGTGCCAGACATCTTTAAATAACACATCCTTTTCTTTCCAAACCACCTGCTCTATTTCTCTCTAAACAGTTTTACATAAACGGTCACTTTGTGAACTTGCCATCAGAGGTGAGCCGCAAGGTCTCTTTGGTCTCCCAGCTGTCCAGCATGTCCCACAACCGGACTGTTTTGTCCCATGACACACTGGCAAGCACAGACTGGACTGGACTGAAGCACAAGCTGCTGACAGGACCCTCATGACCACTGAGCACCTGCTCCAGCAGTAAAGAGTTACAAAGAACCCAATTACATATCAAATGATGTTTGCACTGAAATTATTATTCTTGGCTGAAATGGAAAATGATAGACCCACTGGGACAAAAAGCAAATCTTAAGCCTAACTTTAAGTTTCATTTCTAGTATTCAACCATTTACAACAATCCATACTGTTTACTGACATATTGATAATTATATACAAAAAAAAAAGAATATTACACACTGCACTTATCACATGATCAGAAACAAGCACACTAATTCGGTGGTATCTGACCTCTAGCAGTCTTCCAGTCTGCATGGACCATAGGAAGATCTCAAAAGAGTCTTGAGAACCTGCACACACCAACTCCCCACTACTGTCCACTGCCAGAGAGGAGAACTGAGCCGGTCGTGGAGACGTCATGGTACGGAAGTTCCGGTACCTGAGAAAACAGAATGAGAACAGAGAGTAAGAATAAAGAGAAAACGGAGTATTCAGCAGTGCAGAATGTGCATACTAGGAAACATTCTCTGCAAGCTATATTTCTACAAGCGATACCAGAGGCACGGGAAGATGTTTTCGGTTGGGGGTGCTGTGTGTGTCCTTGCTGGGTGAAGGGGGGGGGTATAGTATAGTTCATGTCTGATACCACGCACCAGCGTCACGTGTTCATGAGGATTAGGCTAATCATCCCATATAGAAAACATCACAAGTAAAATTAATCATGTTTATAAAGATAAACATGGGTTTATTATAGCCCACTTACAAATAAATTATTAAATGCTAAAACTGAATAAATTGAGATGAACAAACTTGGCGTTGCATTTGCAACCATGTGAAAACAGGAGATGCTGCAGCCCCCTCAGCACCCCTACTTCCCGCGTCACTGAGCGATACCCTTACTACAAGTAAGTGACAAGTACAGAGAGCTATAAATTGGAGAAATCTGCAAATAATTGAGCAGTCTATTTTTTGACTCACAATCAATGAATTCAACACTCATGTTCTGAACATAGGATCAATAACAAAAACAAGCAAACTTTTTTGTTTTCATTTAGACCAAAACCAAACCTGAAAATAAAATGTATTTAGTAATTAATTAAATAATCACATTTATATTTACGCATTTATATTATATTAAAGAGATAGTTCCACCAAAAGTTTTAATTCTGTCATTAATTACTCATGCCATTTCAAACCCGTAAGACCTTGTTCATCTTCAGAACAGAAATTAAAATATTTTTGATGAAACGGTCTGTTCACGACAGTACCACGCATGAAAGCTCTCGGATTTCATCAAAAATATCTTAATTTGTGTTCCGAAGATGAGTGAAGGTCAAATGGGTTTGAAATGACATGAAGGTGAGTAATTAATGACAGAATTTACATTTTTGAATGAACTATCCCTATAATAACATGCCATAAGAGAAGCACAAAAGAATATGAAAATAAGGGCTAAATTCATAAACGTCACAGAGGAAACCAAAGCATGAAGTATTGTGCAATAGTGAATACAGTTGGAAATGGATACCAGCTGATACCTGTGTAGGTCAAATGCTCTAACAGTGCCATCTAGTGAGGCGCTGACCACCACAAAGCCACTGGAGGTGAAGGCAACATTGGTGACACTGCTGGAGTGTTCAGTGAACGTCACAAAACAGAGGCCACTGTTGGTGTTCCACACTTTAACCTGGAAAGCAACAGTTTAACTGTATCTCTCTTATTTATTCCCTCGACAAAAACCTAGTGGTAGAAGACTTACCTTCCCATCATCTCCTCCAGTAACAAGATACTGACCATCAGGTGAATAAGCCAAAGAATTCATGTTGTTGAAGTGTCCCTGCTGTTTGAACACGTAGGACTCACTCTGCCATTCCCAGACCAGCAGCTGGCCCAGACCTTTAACACGGGACACAAACAAGGCATTACAGTAAAGGACAACACACTGTTGTGCTCTGATGAACAAACTGATTGAGAGCAATACCTGAACAGCCAAAGCCAATCCAGTCACCAGTTGGATTCATAGCAATGGTAGAAATCCTCTGATCTGAAATACTAGATGTGATATTATGCTACATTACAATTCAATAATCAGTAGTCACAAACACCTGTGACTAAGACTGAAGATACATTAAAATACACAATACTCTGGTTGATAGGGATAGGCAAAAATGTAGCAAACTTCATTTCTTAAAACTCCCCTTTCACTCTATATAAAACATATTTTTGTGGAATTGTCCTGGTGGGCTGCACACAATAGAATACACTGTGAACAGTGCAGTCTGATTCACGAAAAATAGCACTTGACTCCCCAGCCCTGCTGGAGATTTTTGGCAAATACAAGATTCACTGGAAATATATGACAAACCTGAGTGAGTGAATGAGGTCAAATTCTGGCAGCTCATGCAGGTGGAATGCTCCAGATGCAAAACCTGTCACAAGGATGTGTGTTTTCTTGTGGAAAGCTGCAGCTGTCAACTTGTTGAAATCACCCGCCTTGTTAAAATAGTGTCTGCAATAAAAGACAGTTTTAAAATGTTATTAGACATGAGAGCATTTGCCATGTTTCATTATCAAAACAGTGATTATGGTGTGAATACGTCTTAAGATTAGACCCACAGATGGAAGAAATAAGGATAGTTTTAGAGGGGGAAAAGACTCACTTGCTCCTCTGTGAATAACGGACATTTTTGATGCCTTCCACTTGTTTGGGTGTATCTGTTCTTCCTTTAATCACATCTCCTCTGGTCTCTCCATCCTCCCTTATAATTTCCTCAACATCATCATCATCTTTGTTTCCTTCCCCTTCTTCTCTCTTTTTTTTCTCCTCCTCCATCTTCTTTCTCTCAGAGTATTTTGGGCCATTCCGTAAGCCCTCGAGCTCAGTGTCACTTTCCCATACACACAAAGTGCCCTCTTGGCTCACTGTGTACATCTGTGAAAACAAATGAAACAGTTTATATGTGGCATATGTGAGCACAGGTCATTACAGCAATGCAAAAACAAACTTTACATTCACCCCTGTGCTACACAAATGCAGCAGACATTTTTTTTTACATACGTACATCTAAGCTGTCCTTCTCAAAGAAACAGCCCACTATGATGTCCTTATGGCCACCAAGCGAGTAGTAGATTAGATTCGCCCATCTCTCTGCTCCAAAGATCCAGGTAGTCATGTCCTTACTACCAACAGCAAAGCACCTAGTTATTAGCAAAGGAGAGTGAGAGTTTAATCTGTCACATAGTGGTAAAATTCAGTTATTCCCACCTGCACTGTTTGCAGTTCGTTACATTACAAACACACAAGGTAATTCATAAAAAAACTCAGGGCTAGAGCGTCATGTGGGAAACCAGCATCTAAAAATTAACCAGATCTCATAAACATTCATGTTAATGCACTAAACAAATATTTATAAATGCTCTATAAGGATCCCTAAAATGAACAGTTAAGCTTATCAGAATGAATGAGAGTTCAACTTCAAACGGATGATAAAAACATCAAAATAATCCACAAGCAATCAACATGACTCCAGTCAATAAATTAACATCTTGTGAAGTGAAATGTTACGCATTTGTAAGAAACAAATCCATCATTAAGACATTTTAACTTTAAACCATTGTTTCCAATAAGAAGTCCTCTATTCATAAAATTACTTTCTCCAGTGAAAGTAAAAAATTACTTTCTCCAGTCTCATCTGAATCAGGAGAGAAATATGCACAAATCAAGCAGTGTTTACAAACCAAAACAGGTCTAAACAAATATGTGGGTGGATTTTGATATGAGACGACAACACTGGATGGACTTTTTCAATAATGAATGTTATTACAGATTAAGGACTTGTATTTTGGCCAGAAGCAACGGTCTACAGTTATGTGGATTATTGTGATGTTTTTATTAGCTCGTTGGACTCTCATTCTGACGGCACCCATTCACTGCAAAGGATCCACTGGTGAGCAAATGATGTAATGCTAAATTTCTCCAAATCCATTCCCATGAAGAACTCGTCTACATCTTGGATGGCCTGAGGGTGAATACATTTTGAACTGAACTATTCCTTTAAGAATAGTATAAAGTAAGAAAGTATAAAATGCACAATAAAAAGTGAATGCTTTTTGCAGCAGCATTCATACATTTAAGGATACAGAAAAAAAGCTGTTACGTACTTGGAATCATCTGTCCAGTCGATACATGTTGTCTCATCAAATGGTCCATAATAACTCTTGTCTAATGCAAATGCATTAAACTCTCGGTTTCTTCCAGGTGCATGATACATTAGAGCCACATTTTCCTTTGTTATCACAAACTTCCTTTAAAAAAACGAAGGAACACGACCAGGGAAAATGTAATAACTAAGAGCTGTTCATGCATAAAATCAAATTATAAAGTGAATAAGTGCTGTGTGTAATAACTAACTTTCCATCAGGGGAGAAGGACACACTGTGCACAGGACTGTGGAAGTGATGATGGTGAAGTACTGCCCGAGTGACCAAGCTGACCAGTACAGCCGCTCCATCTGAAACACATTACTCAAACGGTGTTAAACACAAAACTCTCTCAGCAAAAAACTAACCAACAACCTGTAAAACCATATTTTTTCCCCAACTTAAACAGTGAGGTTTAAAACTACACTTTTAAAATGCTTATATGTTCTCATTCATTACATTGTTTTTTCCTTTACAGATGATATCATTAGCATAACATATTGCATTGAAACTTAATTAAAATATTAGCATTAAATTCAAAATATCCCTTTTCCATCAAGTAGCATTTACTTGAGCAGCATTTCACAGCTGCAGTTTTGTGAAAAAACTGAGGATCCATGCTATCCAGCATATTCCAAAGTTTAAAGTCAAGTCATCTTTATTTATATATGCTGTATACAATACAGACTGATTCAAAGCAGCAGCTTCGCAGTGATAAACAGGAAAACAGCAGTATCAATTTTGGAAACTCAGCTATGGAAACAATTCAGATTCTGCTGCAAAGCAGCTCTAAAAAACAATAGTCATTTTTCAGTTTAGTGTTAATTTGATTCAGTTCATTAACTGAAGTGTCGATGTTGCAAAATTCTATTCAGCTATAAAGCAGCTATACAGAAGGAAATAGTGTCATCTTAATACAGCAAAGCGTGCTTCACTGGAAGCAAGGAAATCTGACCTTCTGTATAAATAATTTTAGATGGCAAGTGTCACAAATTTGCTAACAGAAAAGGTGCGGAAACTGTAACTGTAACAGAAACAACTGTAACTTCATTAGCAAAAATCAAACAAAAAGTGTGCACATCCAGCAGGCAAAAAGCTTAATGAGGGAGCTCAACAACAAAAAAAATCACATAAAAAGACCTGTTTATGGGCCTACTTTTGAATATTTGTATTGTCTAATGAAGAGCCATATAGCTTGAAATGTTACTGTTGGTGAGAACTCGTAATAAATCATTATTCCACTTACAGAATGATTATTATTTCTTTGTTTTTTTTGTGATATAATCCTTACACTGTTAACTTTTGGGTTTAAATTAGATGGAATTATTTTCAAAGGTGTCTTCACGTTTTTAATACTGCTTATGATTATGACAGGAAAAATGATGGACTTTTCCATACCTTCATCAATAAGTATGGCAAGATTCCCATCTGGAGAGATTCCCAAACAGCTGATGTTCTTTGTGGTGGACACTGGTAAGGTTTCTGATTTGTTACTGAAGAAATACAAAATACAAAATTTCCTCAGTTGAAAACAGTATAACTTTCACTCGCTAATGAGATAGCATTTTCAGCTTACAAACGCAGTTAGTCTGGCAATGAAATCAGTGTTATTATGAAAAGGACTGATACTCACTTTTTCAAATCAAAGACGGAGATGCGGTTGCCAACAGGACTGATGACAGAATTTCCATCTTTAGAGAAACACAGGTTCCCATGGCGATAAAATGCCCCTAATAAGTTGGAAAACTAGAAGAAAACGCGAACACTTTGAATTAAAATTTTCACTGTCAGACATACAGTCTGATTTAAGACAAACATTCTGCTTTATTTATGTTTGTTTAAAAATATTTCTCGTCAAAATAACCATGCAGGCAAAGTATCACACAAATGTCTAATAACAAAGCAATACAATTATTCACGAGAAGAACATCAATAGTAAAATAGTGTCTGTAATACCTTGTATGCAAACTTCATGTTTTCTGGGATGTTATATTACAAATGATCCATTAAACATCACAAATCCATCGTTCTGCACGTGACAAATTCTAAATACATGGACGCACATGGGTTCAAAAATACTTCCGGGTCAATACCAAACTAAAAGCACCCAGCATCGGCACATAAAAGTCTCCCAGAAGTTATTGCGAAATATAAAATATTGTGACAATAAGTAGGTACAAACGGCGGAGAAAAAGTGACTTAATGTTTACATTGAATATGGAATTTATTTCACTCTTAATATGGTTTAATTTATCATTTGTAGATGTTAAGCTTCTTATGTTATGTTCTTACGTTAATGTTCCTGTGGCTCAGTGGTAGAGCATTGCATTAACAGCGCAATGGTCGTGGATTCAATTCCAAGGGAACACACATTCTCATAAAAAATGTGTAGCCTGAATGCACTGTAAGTCGCTTTGGATAAAAGCGTCTGCTAAATGCATAATTTAAATTTTAAGCAACTAACGTTACCTTTTTATTTATTAAAAAAAAACACGTATACACATATCTAACGCGAGCTGTTATGTTGCTCTCTGCTAAATAAATAAATAAGTAAATAAATAAAGTTTGTGCTTGAAATGAAAAGTTACAGTCATGTCCACCAGATGGTGTCTTGGCACAAATCAAAATCAAATCATTTCAACGTAAAACTCAAAAAAGAAATAAAGAAACAAAAAGATGAATTGATCTCGTTGTCATAACCCATATCACTTCTGTCTTTCGGTTTGTGAGTGTCTCTGATTAAAACGAATAATTTGGATAATATTAAATTCCTATTACCTGAACCCTGTTCTGTCCTCCAAGAGAACGGAGAAGTGACGTCAGCGTTTGATTAGCATATCTCCCTCTATATATTTCATGCTTGCGCATTGGCGCGCCACAGTACTGCAACGTAATTCAGCTAAAGACTACAAACTCTAATCCGTCTACAAAGGTATGTGTTTTAGAGCTACGCATATGAAACAATGCTATTGGTACCGTGTTAACGATTGGCAATAATGCAAACCCGACATATCACTATTTTTATTGAACGTGAAATCTTTTCTTTTCCAAATAATTGTGGAAAACAAAGCATATGTCTTTGTATTTGAAAACGCGGTGTATTCAAAATCTCCAGAATGTTACAAATAGTAAGAACGAATATGCAAATGTTGCTTTAAAGTCGATACCTTTAGGCGATCAAGGCGGTTAACCTATTTTCCTTTGTTAAGCCTCTTTGTGCTGCAAATGCATTAATAAGGATGTGACTCATTATGTAATTTGGCACATTTGCTGCCTTGTATCAAAAGCACAGTTGGCTAATGCGTTATAACGTGTGATTGGTGAAGAGGGCGTCGAAAGAAACGGCAGCATTGTGTGCTGTGGGTGATAAAGCAGTACAGGGCGGTGGTTTTTCTGAACGCAATCACATTTTGCTAAAGACAGTCTGAATGCTTTTCCTGACCGTACACACGAAAGAAATGGAATCAAGAGCAAAAGTATGTAGGATTTTAACCTTAGAAAAAATAAATCAATAAAACATAATTCCTGTAGCATTTAATCATTCATATTGTAACCTCAGCGTGGGAACTGCTATTGTTATGTAAATATTAAATTTTTGCTGCCTCAGACGCCATTCAGAAAGGGTGCGGTTTTGTTCAGTTCTGTGTGGCAGTGTCAGGAACATCAGCGGGATGTGATGCAAATCTCCTCAAAATGAACAATAGATTTCTACAGCTTCATTGCCTCTGGTGTTTTAGAGAAGCAACCTTGCACTTCGTGGAAACGAAGTTACATTTGTATTCTCTTTTGTTCCTTGAGCAGACAACCAATCATGTCTGACAAACCAAACCTTGATGAGGTCACCAGCTTTGACAAAAGCAAACTGAAGAAGACTGAGACTCAGGAGAAAAACCCACTGCCATCGAAAGAAAGTAAGAACTACAGCACAAAACTGTACTTTTTTTCTGGCTGGTATTACATAACTACAGTAAGCTGTGGTATCTGTGGCCTTAGGTCAAAATGTGTAATTTTCTCCTAGAATGCTATCAAATGACATTTACACAGAATCGGAGTGAATTCTATTCTTTCTTCTTTGTCCGCAGCCATTGACCAGGAGAAGCAGGCGGCCTCGTGAAGACACAAGCTGCCATCATGCACTGTGCACACTCCCTTCCCTGCATTGCCTTCTTTTCATTCACTTCTTTTAGCAGTATAACTTTGTAACCAAAATGTCAAAAAAGAAAATATGAAACAGAAAAAAAAGAAAGAATCTAAAGCTGCATCACTGTCAGATGGGATGAGCCGACCCCTCTAGCAACACCTAGATGCATCCGGACCGCCTCCCTTGTCCAGTCCAGCGATGAGAAGAACAGAATGCTCTAATTCCAGGAGCATGTGGCATGGATTCATCTGGTGGGCTGTTTTGCATTGGTTTCGACTGTTGCCATAGGACAAGGGGGCGTGGCCTAGCGGATATTCCCAAATTTTCATCATCCGACTGAGGCGTGGCTTTGTGTTGACAAGTGACCAGCTCGCAGAGTTATGGCATCGTATTTTTTTTCTAATTTTAGGATACACTGCACAATCTTTGGTTTTTATGTCAGTAATGATTAACACATTCTTGTTAGTGCTGCTTCAGTGAAATGCTTTTTTTATTGGCAAGAAAGAAGAAGAGGAAAAAAAGCTAATTCAGTCTAGATGTGAAAACACTTTTAAGGACCAGGTGTTGTATTTTAATTGATTGTGCCCTTTTTATTGATGTGGTTTCGGGGTTGCTTTGTGTCGCACCCTGTCTTGGTTGTCTTGTTGTATGGCGGTTATCACCTTTCAAAATGTAAATTCAATGTGATCGCTTTCAGCTGTAGATCAAATTTTTTTTTCTTGGGTTTTGTAAAAGGAATAAACCTCAGCAACCATGTTATAATGCCACAAACCATTTATCAATAATGGAAAATTGAAACCGTTGTAATAAAAAAAATTGTTATCAAGATTTTCTTGTGTTTAGTCTTAATTTGTTGTCATCTGCACTTATGCAAGATCTGAAAATAGATTAATTTAACTGAGGATGCTAACATTGTGTAAATATTTCACCCTTTGTTCACTGACCATGCAATTAGCTTGCTATCATGATCTATTGTGGGGATTTCTGAAGCTGCCTCTTGCACCATGGATTAGAGTCTCCTCTGAACCCTAATTACATTAGCATGGTGACACAGATTCCATATGTCAATAGGTATAAAGCAAATCTCAGGTACTGCGCATACAGTACAGTAGATCTGTCAAATCCCAATCCAAAATGAAACCATTTTAGCTCTATCTGAAATCGAGTAACCACAATCAGCTTTCATCTATAATATTTAGACCTGTTAATCCACCATAACAGTTATTACTATCGTTACTCTCCAAACTCTCTTCATGGACAGCCTAAGTATGCATGTAATTAAAGAGGACAGTGGGCACAGTGTTTCCTCTCAATGTGAAATTAAAATGGCCCCCCCACCTCTCTCTCAATCCATTGTATTAATTCCCTCTAAGATCTTAATCAAAAATGAAAACAGCTTTGGGCTGCATATTAGATCATTCAAGCCAATCAGTTACATATCATGTCATATACAAGGATAAAAAAAGCACTCCTGTCCTCGTAAAAACAAGAAATGCCAAAGGCTGATGCATAAATGAAGTGCAAATTCAGACATGGCACAGACTCTGTCAATAGTAGTTTGAGCAGAGTATAGTAATGGCTAGTTCCTCAGGGCTTCTGTTACATAACTTATAGTACATTCATTGAATGGACTTCTCTGTTGAACAAAGCCTAAGCAGTAAGAAGCTGCTGTTTGTAATTTATAGTGTAACAGTTGGATTCTTTAAGTAAACGTGCCATTCATTTTCTCCATATAGTGGAATTGATGTTGAACTTATAAACTTTTAAAGACAGACCTACTATGAAGTTGGTCTCAGAGGTTGTTAATTCATGGTATATGCTTTTGTTAAAGCCATCAATCTGCATTGTTTGAACACTTTAGCGCCCATCCACTCCCAAGAACGTGTGATGTGTGATGTAATATCTCATAATAAAAATGACATAATATAGTCTGGCTACATCCAAAATAGCATACTCTCTGAGTAGGTACTTGAATGAGTAATTACTTGCGACCATTAAAAAGTACGTGAATGTGTGTAGTATGAATGTAATCCGGACATACTACATTTGTCATGTTGTCATTGACATGTGACCTACCAGCATCAGTTGTGTCGCTTTACCGTCATTTACAAATTCACTCCCGTGTTGTAAAATGTTCATCAGATGCACTTCAGAATCTTCCCGGAAGTAGTAAGTCATTTGGGTACTTTTTGCCTATTGTTTAATGAATAATGTGAATTCGGACATACTACTCTTTTCACATACAGGGTTTTTTTGGTTGTTTTTTTTGCCTGGTATATGTAGTAGGGGAGCATGAAATTTCAGATGCAACCTCAGTCACCTCTCAAACTACTATATAAGCAATATTGTCTTTTCGTCTGATTCAAATCAAAGTTCAAAGTTTATTATGTTGTGATTCTCCTCATAGCTGGTTGGTTTGGTTCATGGCTTAAAACTCCTAATGAAGACTTTTTTTTAAAATTCCCATGAGAAAAATGAATGGGAAAAACACTTCTGGAGCAAACGCCGCTGAAAAAATTTTGCACTTTCCAACTTATTTTGCAATGCAGAAGTAGGCTATTTTCTGTGAATGTGCAAGACTTCTGATTTATTTGCTGCATAGGTAAATAACTAGAAGAAGAATAGTGCAGTAAACGGTCAAAACAATCTATTTGTGCTATAAACCAGTGTTCATGGTTTTGATGATTAAATTAAAATAATGTAAGAAATACCAGTTTGCAGTAACAAATGGCATAAAGGCCTGTTTTTGTATAGCATGTCTACTAACTCTCATTAGAATGTTAGAGTATTTGAAGACTGCATGGTAAGGTTAAGTTGACATGTACTTGCAAAGTTACTTATAGTAAGTAGAATGCCTGTTGGGAGGCCATCACAATAAAGAGCTAGCAGATTTCAAGCAGACAGTCTACTAATATGCTACTCTAAGGAGAATTAGTAGATATGTAGGTGCAAAGTTATTTATTGTCAACAGAATGTTCAAAATGGACCATTAAAATAAAGTGTTACCAAAAAGTGTGATTACACGAGCACCTTCCAAGAAAGCATGACTGCTAGAGTTCTTACTAGAACCAGGAAGTATGACCATATTAGCCCACTAACCTAAACTGCATATGTATCCATATCATTAATTGAGACCTAAAGTCCTTTCATGTGGAACCCAGCATCAAGCCTACTCTCTCCTAACCGTCTGCCTTAATGTTACTGACATCTGTTGCGGCACCATATCAAAGCTGCCTCACTGTGTGACCTCAGCAGAAACCTGCAGCCTGACTGGCCCACTGAAGCCAATGGGAGGCCATTTAGCTTTTCACAAGCCGTTGCACATACATTGTGGTTCAGTGATCTTTCATGTCTCAGTGCTTGGCTCAGACAGACAAATGAAGTTGAGCCTTTGGGATGCTGGATGACTTAATGAAGAGTGCACTGGAGAGGGACCTCCAAGGGGATTATTTTAAACCTTCACATTATTTTAAATGAGCAGAATTTTAAATAGGCAAATTAACAGTTGCATGGTAGATAAATCTTATTAATTAGAATAAGGTAAAATATATAAGTGGTTAAGTTGGCTACATAATGTATCTTCAACAGCCATTATGAGACTAGTAATATATCCAATCACTGCTGTGTTCCATCTGTTGATCACAGTTGTTTCCAATATTAGCCGAGGTAAACAGAGGCCTGCACTGCTGTTTCCACAGTAACCAGACTTACATGAGAAAGTATCAGTATTGTAATTAAAATAGATTTGCTTTGAGTCTATATGTTCGGTGTCACTTCGCCTTTTCTTTGTGGGAATTCAAAGAAATTGAATCATCTCAGATATGAAATATAATAGTCTCCCACTCATATTCTTCTATTTACCTGCCTGATTCATGTGCTGGACTAGTATATTGTGAGAGTCCTAACAATGGTTACAATTTTAGTATTGCAAAGCGCTATGCTTGTGAACAGCAAGACACCAATACAGTTTGTGGTAGTTGGAGGCATGATTAAATATTCCATATTTGAGCAACATTCATGTCAACACCACAGCAAATTGCAATGTTCTTTTACACAAATCATACAATTAATAGAATAATATGACATTTGCACTGCTGTGTTGCATAACCTCACTCAATATCATTCCTGTGGTTTCTTTTGTTCTGCTTGCTATAGCCTCCCTTTTGAGCAAGAGACAACCTAAAATATGTGCAATAACGACCACAACCACAGCCAAGATGCTTTGCTCAGTAATTGGCTAGTTAGTGTATTGGTGTACTACACATGTATGTTTTTATGTGTAACAGAGAAAAACTTTGAAAGCCCTTGAAATAAATGACCAGTAACTTTTCCATTAAGCTTATGGACATTGCCTTCAAAACTAAAGCAAATATAACTCAATGCGTAATTTAAATACAGCTACAATCAATACAGAAAATCCATTCATACTAACACAGTGCACTGGGCCATGTTTTTACAGACTATTCTTAAAGTGTATATAGAAAAACCTTGTGGTTTAGTGATAAAAAATTACATATATACATTGTAATCCACTGGTAGATGCCATAACTAAACCATTCTGGGGGTAAAAAGACTGTCAGGAATTAAACAATTTTTGCAAACAACATATCACAAATATTTCCTTACATTATAGGAGAGGTTTTGGTATAATGTTATGGAGCCTTTCAAAAAATGTACCGCTACTTTCTGCATGTGTATTATAGATTTTATTGTGAACAATTTGTGAGTAAGTTTGATTTTCTATTTTTTATTTATTTATTTATTTTGACCACATGACGTCATAACCGGATCTTCCAGTAAAATGTCATCTTCTTTCTAGTGACCTATGCAGCACTTCTTAATGTCCAATCTCGACGTCCAATCGACAACCAATGAATATAAAACCAAGTCCCACCCTCTTTTTCAATAATCCATTATACTTATAGATATACGTCACTATATGGATGAAAAGATCTGATGCTACTTCTGTTTCATCACAACATTAAACTTGCAAGCGTTTGGGATTGTGCTTGTCCTTGTGGTGACATATCAGCCAGTTATTGTTGTCATAATGACATCATTTTTCTGTGTGTTTTTAATACCATGTGCCAGCCAAGCAGCTGACATTTCCAAAAATGGGAGAGGCACAGAGAGCTTTGAGGTAGTATACTGTAGTGATGTGTGAGGATGTAAGATCGATGCTGATACAGTACATCACAAACAGTGTCCTTTCTTAAGTTCTGCAAGCCGAACATAAATCAGTGCAGCAGCTGTGGAATGGACGCTAATGTATGAACTGATGCACTGAGTGTCAAGAGCACTAATCAATAATATTGCTTTGACAGACTCAAAGCCAGTCCTGTGGTGAGAGACTCACCCATTATGGAGTCACAAAACTACAGGCCAAGAGTGTATGTCTGCTTCTCTCAGTCCCACACCATTATAAGCTGCTTCATCACTGCATCTCCTCAAGATTACCAGTAAAAGCACTTGTTAGTTCTAAGAAGTCCATGAGTCAGCAGCTGTAATGACATTTACTTGAACAACTACAATTCCGCTCTGTAGTGTGTGAGAGAGACTGTGCATATGGGATGCAGTTCATTGCTGACCACTAAGACAACTGTCTCCTTCCTCATAGTGACATGACAACACAAACATGCACTGTTCTCAATTTTTAAACTGTCACTTCCTTCTGCACTGAAAAAAATGGTAACCTAAAAATGGTGATGTTAAATTTAATATGATTTAATATTGCTGAATCAAACTAAATGCATTCATTTATACCACCAAACCTATTTTATATGGGTTAAATCATGTAAAAATATATTTTAAAGTAACAAGTGCAGGTTATCACTTTTTGCAGTGTGTGTTTCTACATGATATATTACGGAGAATGTATACAACATTCATTTTGCCAGAGATTACAGATTTGTTGTAACTTTGATGAGTGTTTCGATTTCATTCACTTAACAACTCCACATCGTTATTTAACTGAACTGAAATAACATTGATTTGAAATGATCTGAATAACTTGTTAAAAGGTAGACAAGACTATGGCTATTCCATAATGTATGACACATGATTATAAACTTATTATTATGGATTTCTCTTATGTTTGTCTTCCAAAATATTGTTGTATTTGAGTGTACCAAAATATTCAAAGCACATTTGCAGGGACCTCTTTAAAGTGCGAGCCACAGTATGTTAATTACATTGAAAAAGTGTGTCTAGGAAGAGAGACTGCAGCTTAATTAACCACAGGCCCTTTAATAACGGTCTCATGTCGAGGAGACTTTAATTAGCACAAGGCATTCTGCACCATTTAGGATCCATCTTATGTGTTGCTGACCCTAGATCAGAATTACCTCCGTTAATGAGTCAAGTTCTTAACTCCTCATTTATGCCCATGCCTCTCAACCAGACAGAGAGAAATTATCTGGTCTTAATTGGGGTTCTTGTATCTCTAGCCAGTGACTTGTTGAAGTGAAAAGAGATTTGTTATTTGCTCCATATTTACTCATGTCAGAAACCATTTGTTTGTCTGGATGTCAACACCTGGAAGTTAGCTACAGTTTAATATCTCTCTGTACTCTGTTTAAAGTTCAGACTGCCTAAATACACTAAGGCATGGTTATACATAATCTTATGGCCCACCGACACGGCTAGTAAATTTAATAAATAATTACAAAGACATGGCAAGTAAAACACTGAATTAAACATGAAAATATTAATCTTATAAGTAGAGTATATACAAAGTTTTTTATGTTTTACAGTGTAAAGTGTAATAGTTTTAAGAAAAGCTTCCCCCTTTGTGTCACGCCCCTGGACTCTATCTGTGTGTTTTTCCCTCTCCATGTGCCTGCCCTGACCTCGTTTTCCCATGTTAATTGTTTCATTAGTTCCAGGTGTGTCTCGTCATCCCCTCATCAAGTCAGGTGTATTTATAGTTAGTCCTGTTCTGAGTTCTGTGTCTGGTATTGAATGTTCATCTTTCCCCGCTACCTGTGTGTTCCTAGTTCCATTGGATGTTAATTAAAGTCTGTTTGTTAGAAGTCTACTCCACGTCTCCTCGTTCCTCGCTCCGTGCTCCTCACAGTAGCGTTCGTGACACTTTGTTCCCCTTTTAGCTCATATCTTATCACTGGATTAAATATGATATATGATTACATTTTGATTTCTGTAGATTAGCTTTCCAAAGATAACTTCTATTACCTATAGATTATAAATTATTTTAATGGTGACTGTGACGAGTGGGGCGGCCACCTGGGCTGTATAGGGACGGCTGCCGTCCGTGAGGGAGCGGAGGAGTCGCCTCCGTTCGCCTGAGGCCGGAGCCTGCTGCCGTCCGCCTTGATGGGGAGGAGCAGGGAACGGGGGACACCTGCCGGCTGCCCCGAAATCGGAGGAGCCGTCACCATCCACCGGGTGGCAGAGGAGTGTCGGGCCGTCCACCGAGGTCGCCCAGCTGGTGGAGGGCCGAGCGGCAGTGTGTCTGTACTTACCCCCAGGTACGCCGCAGCCGCCATGATCGGCTCCCCCGGAGTGGGGAGGGGGGAGCAGAGCGCAGTCTCGGGAGTACCCCCTGGCCTGCGAGGGGCGATGGGGGTATGTGACGAGTGGGGCGGGGCCGAGAGCTGTGGGAATGGAGCGAGGCCGGTGGAGTAAATTATAATGCGCGACACCTGCACCACTCACCGGTCTGGAGTCCCACGGAGGAGCTCCGGAAGGATAAAAGGAGGAGTGACGACAGTGTTGGACGAGAGAGGACCAGGCCTGGATTTTTTATGTTGTTTTGTTTCTGTTTGTGCACGGCAGTCGTCCGTGAGGGGCTGTCACACTATTTTAAGTTTTGTTTATTTTATTATTAAAATTATGTTTAAAAGTTTGCCGGTTCCCACCGATCTAAGAACTGTGTTACAGTGAATTGATTTTGCAAGGAGTAATTACAGATTTTTTCCCCCAAATATATATAATGTCTATTCCTAAAGTCGAACAACTAGCAATTCAAGCACTGTAACTGAAATTTCTTCCTGTTTTAACTGTGCTAGTTCCCACTGTTCATTGTTTAAAGCACAAAAGTGAACTGAAATAATAACTCATTTATCACATGAACCAGCTTTAATTATTATCTGTGTATTTCATAATAAAATCACTTTTAGACATTGGAAGTGTCTTTATTTATAAATGCAGTGTACAGATACAGGGACAAGAGAGGCAGAACTGGAGAACACAACGGTGAGTTTATTGAACCATTTATTGAACAGCAGGACAACATCAATAGAAACTTCAAAGGATGAATATGGAAACAACAGACTGAATGCTAACAGAGTTCTTATGTTTGCAGGGTGACAATGACGCACACACACACACACACACGTTTCCATGTTTTACGAGGACTTCCCATAGACAAACTGTATCTTCTTTCCCCTAACCCTAATCCTAACCCCAACCCTACCAATCACAGAAACCGTTTTGTGCATTTTTAAATAAAAAAAAAAAAAAGTTTTTTTAATTCTGTATGAATTATACGCTGTTTTCTATTTTTTTTTAAATACTGTCCTGTACATAAAAAATACCAGGTAGACACACACTCACACTGGGGAGCAGACGAGACAAGGAACACAGACAGGAGCACCAGGAGATAACTTGGAGCATTCAAGTTGACTTTAGAATGAGAATGTGATGACTAAGATATCACTGATGGAATCACAGTTAAATATCAAAAGGTAAGAGTGAGCCAATATCTCTAGTTGAGGCCAGACAAAGACTGTGGCTGCATCCAAAAACTTAGGCAGCTGACTTGCTGCCCTATCAAACAATGACTTTGCAGGCAGCGTTTTTGCACACATAGCAACTCGTGAAACTGATTTCGGACAGGCTTCTGAGAGAGCGTAATGGTTTAATGATCCACAACAAAATAGAACGAGTTTTGGTTATAACTAAATGAATATTTAATTACTATAATGATTTCATACTAGAAATAACATAAAAAGTGCAAAAAGTTAGTCAGAAATATAAATCTACACACAAACTGACCACCAAAAGCAACTTTCAGATGCCATCTTTATTTTTTTAGCTCAACCATCACAGAATGGAATGCACAGGATTGTGGGATATCAAAGGCAGTGAAGGATACATCTATGCTGCCTTCAAATTTGATCAGATGAGACATGAAGTAAAGCTAACTTTGGATTCGGACGTGCCTTGATGCCTTCCTACCTTGGAATGCATCCTCCGAAGGCAGCATTTTTCAGTTTTCGGATGCAGCCTGTGAATGATTGTGCTTTATAGCAAAGTGATAGGAGTGCTGATGAAGGACAGTTGCAGGTGATGGCAGAGGGACAGCAGGGTAATGCAGGGTAATGTAGTACATGAGCAGAGTGACAGCGTGACACTACAATACTCATGGTAGTTTTTTGTTTGTTTGTTTGTTTTATTTAAGGTTCACTATGTTACAAAATGTATATAATGAGTGGGTACATTATGAATCCATCCTCCAAAACATATATTTGTCTTATTCTGAATCACTATGGTACACCTATAATATATACAAGTAATACCTCTTTTGCAAACATATGGGAATGAGAATATTGTGTGAGATATGTTTTTATTTCTCAGCCTTTTTTCATGTTTGTATACAGTAGCCATGCAATGGAATGTAGCCTTGCTGGATACAATGATTATCTATTTTGTCAAGGTTTACATGAGGGTTCCTGTTCACAACCGGGCACAACATACTGTAACATCATTATGTTTTAAGTGATAAAAGAAAAAGTAGCCTACAACAAATTACTTGCCTTTAAAGTTTTTAATGCATTTAGTAATTGGTCTTGTCATCATTTATTTGTTTTATACTAAGGCATCATACATTCTGGGAGAGGAAGGAAATACAAAATACAAACCAAAAGGCACAAATCATATTAAAAGTCTTTACTGAGAGTTCTTATTTGTCCAGTGCGGACATGCATTAGATGCAGTATTTTGGGGCACAAACCAATGAGTTTAGGCACAGATATGTGTCTAGGAGTGAAGCTTGGCTTATATGCAAAGCTTATTTAAACTCTATTAATCTCATCACCTTGTGTTGTTTATCTTTTAATGTCTGGCACCAGGACAGGAAGAGGAACTGTTCCAAAGCTCTCTTATTGCACTCTTTACTTCATAATGAGGTGACCACCAACAGAGACAGCTATGGCTGCGGACTGCATGCTAAATTTGCCCCTGTTAAAAATAATGGGGTACTTGTAGCTATCCAGATTGAATTTAAATGGAGTTTTGATTATTAACATTAAGTGAAGTTCAAAATCACACAAGTGAGTAAAAATATGAATATTAAGTGGCAGTTGTCTACGTTAACTGATCAAGTAAAAAATGCACTACAAGTATGCTAGAAAGCACACAGAAATTTGACAAACGTGTACAGACAGAGACACTCTAAACACAGATACACACAACTGCATTTACATGTCCGGGCATGCAAGGTATTTGAACACAGATGGTATTTTCTATAATAGGAAGGGGTGAATCCTTTCATTCACACACCTAAATGACAGTCCTGATGACAGCCAAAGCATCAATAATCACAAAGCTGCATGCTACACCGCAGGAGAACATACTCTAGCATTTGGCCCCATCTGAACTTGAACAGGGAGGAGTTACAAAAATACTTCTATGTTAGGCCTATGTATGATTTAAATCTTTTTTTCAATGTTTAACTTAGACCTACAGCGATGCTTATTTGATTAGGTATTTAAATTCATTCAATGAAACCTTTAAACCTTTTTTTGTAGTGTAAAGAACATTTTAATAATCTAAAGAACATTTTCCACTATAAAGAACCTTTTGTGCAATGGAAAGAGAAATGGATATTAATTGTAACATCTAAATGAACTGATTTTAAGTCAAAAATATGATTTAATATCGCTGAATCAACCAAAATACCACCAGAACTACTTTATTAAGTCATGTAGAAATATCTCTTTAAAGTAAAGGTCCTTGCACAATAAGTCCGAAATTTTCGTATGGGTTTTTTTTTTCTTTTTTTTTTCTTCTTTTTCATATTCATCATCCTTTCAAAATGCTTGCTACGGAATGCGAAAACTCAGAAAATCGAACCTGTTCCAAATTTTTTTATGAAGGACGAAAGTTTTGGAGGCAGTGTGTAAATGTGATTGAAACAACGGAGGTCGTAGGCTATTTATTTTTTTACGTGCGAAAATTTCGGACATAATTTCAGTTATAATTCAGTTAGCTGCGAGAGCGAGAACATGTTCGACTTCCTCTGTATTACAGTAACTGTTTATAAAACTCCCTT
>NW_015630031.1:256804-259791 GCF_001515625.1 Sinocyclocheilus rhinocerous
TGCAGGTGATGGCAGAGGGACAGCAGGGTAATGCAGGGTAATGTAGTACATGAGCAGAGTGACAGCGTGACACTACAATACTCATGGTAGTTTTTTGTTTGTTTGTTTGTTTTATTTAAGGTTCACTATGTTACAAAATGTATATAATGAGTGGGTACATTATGAATCCATCCTCCAAAACATATATTTGTCTTATTCTGAATCACTATGGTACACCTATAATATATACAAGTAATACCTCTTTTGCAAACATATGGGAATGAGAATATTGTGTGAGATATGTTTTTATTTCTCAGCCTTTTTTCATGTTTGTATACAGTAGCCATGCAATGGAATGTAGCCTTGCTGGATACAATGATTATCTATTTTGTCAAGGTTTACACGAGGGTTCCTGTTCACAACCGGGCACAACATACTGTAACATCATTATGTTTTAAGTGATAAAAGAAAAAGTAGCCTACAACAAATTACTTGCCTTTAAAGTTTTTAATGCATTTAGTAATTGGTCTTGTCATCATTTATTTGTTTTATACTAAGGCATCATACATTCTGGGAGAGGAAGGAAATACAAAATACAAACCAAAAGGCACAAATCATATTAAAAGTCTAAAAAGAACTGAGAGTTCTTATTTGTCCAGTGCGGACATGCATTAGATGCAGTATTTTGGGGCACAAACCAATGAGTTTAGGCACAGATATGTGTCTAGGAGTGAAGCTTGGCTTATATGCAAAGCTTATTTAAACTCTATTAATCTCATCACCTTGTGTTGTTTATCTTTTAATGTCTGGCACCAGGACAGGAAGAGGAACTGTTCCAAAGTTCTCTTATTGCACTCTTTACTTCATAATGAGGTGACCACCAACAGAGACAGCTATGGCTGCGGACTGCATGCTAAATTTGCCCCTGTTAAAAATAATGGGGTACTTGTAGCTATCCAGATTGAATTTAAATGGAGTTTTGATTATTAACATTAAGTGAAGTTCAAAATCACATAAGTGAGTAAAAATATGAATATTAAGTGGCAGTTGTCTACGTTAACTGATCAAGTAAAAAATGCACTACAAGTATGCTAGAAAGCACACAGAAATTTGACAAACGTGTACAGACAGAGACACTCTAAACACAGATACACACAACTGCATTTACATGTCCGGGCATGCAAGGTATTTGAACACAGATGGTATTTTCTATAATAGGAAGGGGTGAATCCTTTCATTCACACACCTAAATGACAGCCCTGATGACAGCCAAAGCATCAATAATCACAAAGCTGCATGCTACACCGCAGGAGCACATACTCTAGCATTTGGCCCCATCTGAACTTGAACAGGGAGGAGTTACAAAAATACTTCTATGTTAGGCCTATGTATGATTTAAATCTTTTTTTCAATGTTTAACTTAGACCTACAGCGATGCTTATTTGATTAGGTATTTAAATTCATTCAATGAAACCTTTAAACCTTTTTTTGTAGTGTAAAGAACATTTTAATAATCTAAAGAACATTTTCCACTATAAAGAACCTTTTGTGCAATGGAAAGAGAAATGGATATTAATTGTAACATCTAAATGAACTGATTTTAAGTCAAAAATATGATTTAATATCGCTGAATCAACCAAAATACCACCAGAACTACTTTATTAAGTCATGTAGAAATATCTCTTTAAAGTAAAGGTCCTTGCACAATAAGTCCGAAATTTTCGTATGGGTTTTTTTTTTCTTTTTTTTTTCTTCTTTTTCATATTCATCATCCTTTCAAAATGCTTGCTACGGAATGCGAAAACTCAGAAAATCGAACCTGTTCCAAATTTTTTTATGAAGGACGAAAGTTTTGGAGGCAGTGTGTAAATGTGATTGAAACAACGGAGGTCGTAGGCTATTTATTTTTTTACGTGCGAAAATTTCGGACATAATTTCAGTTATAATTCAGTTAGCTGCGAGAGCGAGAACATGTTCGACTTCCTCTGTATTACAGTAACTGTTTATAAAACTCCCTTTGGTCATTTGCAGTTGTGTTACTGTACTGACTGACTGTGTTTGTGTGTGTGTGTTGGGCTTTATTATCTTCTCAAAGGATGCTCTGTTAGAAGAGGTCAAAGAGGAACAGAGAGTTTAGACGGCTCTTATGCAGAATAGTGCCTTTGATAGACTTTCTGTGTTTTCCTGCTGTGGTCTCTTGTCTCACTGCCTTAGCTTCCTCAAGGCGGCTGGTTTGGATGCTGCTGCCATGGCAGCTGATAGCAGAATTACAAGTTTGAACTCAACTCTGAGGTCAAGTGCAGTAGAAAAACGCTAAAAACAGAATAATTGTTTTATTAATTCTTCAATAAGTGTCCTATTTTTAAAGACTTATTTATTTTGTAGATTTATTAAGCAGATTCATTTTGGCAAAATCATGACTGATTAGCTACATAAAGCACAAATCTGACAACAGTTTGTCCTATTTCATCAACATCACAAGTGTCAAGTGTTTTTGAACAGAAGTCCATGCAGGTTCAGTTTTAAAACTAGAACATGCCCAGTCCAGTTTTCATCAGACATAAGGTTAGTCAAATGCTGTTATACATCCTTTGATGTCCAGGTGAACTGCAACAAGTGAAGGTCACCATGATCAATATTTTCAGAAGTAAAAATTCTATCAGCAATTCTAGATCATTTGAAGTTTAGGCCTTGTGATTGAGTTTAGTCATTGATCACGAACATATAACATTATATATATTTATATATAACATATAACGCCCTCCTAAAACGGCTCGTTCTAACACGCCCCCACATGTCTACATCACGATGTGGGAAGATTTGCATAACGCCGCCCAAATGTTCACGCAAAGAAAGAAGGCGTAAGTTTTATTCTCACTGTAGTATTGTTGCGGCCGCCATGTCGTGAAGGCGCTGTGTGTTTCGTTGTGAAAGCGAAACTACTTTGTCTGGCCTTCCAAAAGAGGACGATATCCACTTCGTCATGCCTAGAGCTGATCCGTGCTGAT
>NW_015630031.1:263200-277006 GCF_001515625.1 Sinocyclocheilus rhinocerous
GCTGTGTTTCGTTGTGAAAGTGAAACTACTTTGTTTGGTCTTCCAAAAGAGGACGATATCCGCTTCGTTATGCCTAGATCTGATCTGTGCTGGTCGCTGAGGGAATACATCAACTTTCATCGTGGACGAAGCGGAGTCCAGCCCGCCTCAGCTCACTCTATCCCGGCCTCAGCGCACGCTAAGCCGGGGCTTCCCCTCAAGCTAGGCCGCTGTGTTTTTATTTGCCACTGATGATTCAAACGTGAGTAGCGTTTGTTGTGTCGTTTCTCCGATCGCAAATGCAGACATGGTTTTATGTTTACGCGGCGTGATGCAACGCAACGCAACGCGTAAAAGGACAGTATAAGTCATTATAATCAGTATTTATGTCCCCACTGGATGCAACAAATGCCTCGTTTGTAATGGGTTTTCATGTTTTTGTGTCGTTGCTCCGGCCGGACACGGCATCAACAGTATGTGTGGGGCGTAACATTTCCGTCTCACGCTTGAGGTATTCGGCCAATCACAACGCACTGGATAGCTGGCCAATCACAGCACACCTCGCTTCAGGTGACGGATGAGCTTTGTAAAAATCGACGCGTTTCAGAAAGGCGGGGCATAGAGGAGAAACATTAATGTACAGTATGTGGAAAATAATGTGTTTTTTGAACCTTAAACCACATAAACACATTTCATTACACCAAATACACAAAATAATGTTCTTTTTAGCAACATCATATGACCCCTTTAAATGTAACATATCTATCTATCTATAATGGTAACATTTAAATGAACTGTTTTTAAGCAGTTAATGTAAATCACTGAATCAACCAAAATACATTAATGCATGCCAACAAAACTCATTTCTGTCACTATGTGTTTTATCATGTAGAAATAGATTTCGGTTCACCGCAGAAAGGCACAAAGTTTTTGTTAGCTACAGTATATGGATAACAGCTAGTTTCAGTCCAGCTAAACTTGTCTGCCCTTTCAAAATGAAAGTACATCCATTCCTTACTTCTCCTTCACTGTCTAATTTTGTAGAACAAGATGAAACCTGCCCACTGTTACATTCTACAAACTGTTCTGATCGGCAGAGGTGAAACTTTCTCAAAAGTAAGAGCCTCTAAGTGTTGGCCGTCAGATATCACCCTCAAAACAACTCCCTTCTGTAGACCTGGCTTTTATTGTTGTCTTTAAAGCAGGAAGTGTGCTTGGAGTGAATTGATTGCACTTCCTGTTTTGCTGAGCATTCTTTGGCAGCTGAACCCAGTCTACTGTTCTTATTTTTTTCCCTCCCTGCTAAATTGTATATCAAAGGTGAGGTTGAGATGAAAGAGGTTTGTGCAACTGTTTCAGCCATAAAATTGTGTGGGACTGTGGGGTTTTAATTAAGACATGTTCGATATGCTAGCACATGTTTTGTGGAGTTGGCCATATTTTCTACTTTTTCTATTTTACTTTTTCTACTATTTTCTATATTTTTTCACACACAGACACGCGCACACACACACACACACACACACACAGAGAGAGAGAGAGAGACACACACACACACACACATGTTTGTTTCTGTGAATTGTAGGGACTTTCCATAGACTTCTATTTTTTATACTGACCAAACAATATTTTTTATCCCCTATCCCAACCCTAATCCTAAACCTACTCCTTACAGAAAACCTGTTTGCATTGTTACACTTTCAGACAAACATCATTTATTATTTTTAATAATTCTTACCTCGTGGGGACCGCAGGCCGATCCCCACAATGTCAAAAAATTCAGGTTTTACTATCCTTGTTGGGACATTTGGTTCTCACAGTGTAGCATAAACAAGTGCGCGCACACACACACACACACACACACATGTGTGTGTAACCATATATAATATATGGTTACACTTTATTTTGATAGTCCACTTTAGACATTCTACTAACTAAGTAACTTTGCAACTACATGTCAACTAATTCTCATTAATTTAAAACTACATGTCTACTAACTCTCAGAGTAGACTGTTAGGTTAGGTTTAGGGTTAGTAGAATAAGTCGACATATACTTGCAAAGTTTCTCATAGTCAGTATGTTATATGTTGTGGACCCATCAAAATAAAGTGTTAGAAGATATTAAGCAGACAGTCTACTAATACTCTAATGACTGCTAGTTGACATGTAGTTGCAAAGTTACACACTTAAAAATGCTGGGTTAAAAACAACCCAACCGCTGGGTCAAAACAACCCAATAGCTGGGTTTGTCCCTTTTTAACCCAGCGCTGGGTTATATTTAACCCAGCATTTTTTAGAGTGTACTTGCTGAGTCCATGTGGATTTGGATATCTTGGACATGCAGCTGGTTTATGAATAGAATCTAATGAAAAATCAACCACCTGTAGCAGCTGCTCACCCACTGAGAAAACTGGATTTCTGGCAAACATTTCTGGGGTGATGAGGACACAGCTCTGCCTTGTGCCCCCTTTTGTCCATTGTTAATTTTCCACAAAGCAGAGCCCCTTAACCGCACGTGTGTCTTTCTGAATGGCTGATGCAAAATCAGAAGAAGCACACACACCATTGCTTTGAGTCTTGCTGGCTCTTTGCCCAGTTCTTTGCCTATTCCTGCCTTCTGTCTCTGTACAATTGGCACATGCCTGGCTCTAGCATCTAAAATCTGCCGTGTGCCCATTCTACTTGCTAGCTCAGTCTATTATGCTTTCATCAAGTGAAAGATGGCTGATATACAGATTTGTGCCTAAATACCAGGGCCTAACTGTCATCTTAAATGAATAACTCATCTAAAAATGAAAATGTGCTGAAATGTATCCACCCTTAGGCCATTCAATATGTAGATGAGTTAAGAAATAAAGAGTTACAGTTAAGAGTTATGAATGGGAACAGATTTGGAGAAATCTAGCATACCTGCAATTGTTACTTTAAAAAGTGTCATTATGGATTATGGACTTGTATTTTAGCCAGAAGCAATGGTTTGAAGCTAAACACATCTTAAGGATGGATTTGTTTCTTACAAACATGCAGCTTTTCACTTCATTAACTGATGGACCGGAGTTGTGTGGATTACTTGTGGATTACTTGTGATGTTGTTGCACTCTCATTCTGACGGCACCCATTCACTGCAGAGGATCCATTGGTGATGGGATGTAATGAAATTTCTCCAAATCTTTTCCAATGAAAAACAAACCCATTTACATCTTGGATGGCCAGAGGGTGAAGATATTTTCAACAAATATTCATTTTTAGGTGAACTACTATTTTAATTGATTTAACGGGAAAGTTACATTACATTTTAGTTTTCATTTTAAAAATAATTTACTGTATGTAATATACTGATTAAAAGGTCGATTAAAAAAATGACAAAGTGAGCCTTAAACTACTTTGATTTGGTGTGACCTGTAACATTTCAATAAAACACAACTGCTTTGATGAAGTTTTAAGTCTGTTTTGAATTGCATATAGGGATTGCTAATGATGTAAAATAAATAAGAAAACAAGCTAAACAAAACAACAGGCAATTACTTTTTCAGGCAATTACTTTTGAGATAGATCAACTGGACAGAGGACATTTTGCTCAGACAGAAACTCTGAAAGGAAATACCAATGGATTATGAGAGAATGAAAGTAAGGGTGAGGGAGGGAGCTGGTGGACCCTCTCCAAAATCTCTACAGCCGTCCTTTCTTGCCCTCAGCATGAGTCAAATTTAAGGCTCTTTTCTGGAGGCCAGAGCATCTACACAGTTTCAAAACAAATCTTCATAACATCCAGCTACACCATGTGTCAACTTGGTATCTCTTTATATCCTTACATGACTCATGCTTTATCTTGGTTTGCGAAGTATCAAAATAATATTTACAGTATAGTGCCTGTAATTCAGGTCAAGCTGAAATCAGGTTAAAAAGTTACACCCATACAATGTTAAAGAAAGGGTTGGCAATCCTGTGGTTGACGGTTGTTGAGAAGTTTTATAGTTTTGTTTGTTTGTCTGATCATGTGTGAATCTTTTATTTCCAGAGTGCACTAAAATGACCCGGATAGACTGCTGGGTGTAGGTCAAATTCCCATCACTTATGACTTATTTTTGAATAAGTCAAATGAAAATTTGTGTTTACTATTATCATTTTGCATTATTGACACACTATTTTCCTAATTAATGCTGTTCAGTTGCTTTGACACAATCTGTATTGTTAAAAGCGCTATATAAATAAAGGTGACTTGACTTGACTTGACTTGACTTATAACTGCTGAAAGTGAAAGTGAAAAAGTGAAGTGACGTGACATGTGGCCAAGTATGGTGACCCATACTTGGAATTAGTGCTCTGCATTTAACACATCCAAAGTGCACACACACAGCAGTGAACACACACACACCGTGAACACACACCCGGAGCAGTGGGCAGCCATTTTTTTTGCTGCGGCGCCCGGGGAGCAGTTGGGGGTTCGGTGCCTTGCTCAAGGGCACCTCAGTCGTGGTATTGACTGATATTGTATACTGGATATAACTGTTAACCTCTTTCCGATGCCTTGTTTCTATGAGATTATTTGCAAACTCATTCTAAAAAATACACTTATTTGAAACTAATTTTGTGGTATTAGAAAATATTAGAAAGGAAGTCCCAAAACAGCTTAACATATATTTAGTACAGAGCAAGTCCTTAAGTGTCCTGCTAAGGGGCATAATTATGATAAGGGATCTCATCCAGTGCATGAATTTTCCTCTCTGGGGTTTGAATTTCTGACCTATAGATCTTACTCCACACCCCATATCTTTAACTACATTTTAAAGTTATTATGAAAACACTGCATAAATAACAATGCATTACACTGCATTACAACATCAGTTTAGATACATAACTTAGAGTGAGATTGACCAACTTTTCAACAACTTTCAACACCTATTTATGTCTGCAAGTTTTTTTTTTAATATCTATATATACAATAGACAAACTGAAAGCTGAGGCTCTGTCTCTGGAAATGACTTATCACATCTTCATGACATCACCATAATGTAATTCTGAGTTCTTTAAAGCACTTGAATATGGTAGTATCAGAGGGCAAGAAGGCAAAGCATTATGTTACAGCTCTCTTCATAAAACTGTTAAGTGGTTGGAAAGTCCCACTGAGCAAACTGGCAAATAGTATATATATATTGTAGATCAAGTTGAAATATCAAGTTACTGTAAATTAGACTAAAATCAATTTGAATGCAGGTGTGAAAGGGCTACTGAAAATGTGATCAGTCAGTGTTACATTCTAGGAGCTTGAAATAAACATTCATATAAGCCTTTATTACTGCTGAAGTTAATTGAAGTTTTGTTTGTGTCCATGTGTAGAGAAGGTAATAGCAAGGAATTGGCATTTATAGCTTATAGGTGTCTTAAAGATTATATGGCTATACACTGTTATGGTGATGAACATGATAATTTCACTCCTCAGAACCCGCATCTTCATAGATTCACTAACACACACAGGAAGTACTGCTGATAGGCTTTACTGTTTTCTTGCTTCATCCTGATTTGATTCTGTCATCACACACAGTGAGAATGCAGAAGTGTGTGTGTGTTGGCGTAATAGTGCTGTGCTGAAACAAGCAGAGGCAGAGCCTCCAGGCCCATCATTCCTGTTCTGCAGATCTTGACTAAGGTCGACATGATTTGGTTATGCAATAATCTCAACAGATCCAAAAACCTTGCAGGCCCAGCACATACACACACACACACACACACACACACACACACATACACGCCCACCAAATACTCAAGCTATTACAAAACATATCAAACCACTTTCAAACCTTTTCTGAGAGATAGCAGAATTATATATATATATATAAACATGTAACTACTGATCCAATAAATTAGTCTGCATTTGGTCATTTATGAATGCAGTAATACGATTTATGAACCTTTGCTCAAACTTCTTTGTTCAAGCATGGTGAAAATTCACTCAAAAATTCCTCTAGAGTTCTGAGAAGAGCAAGGAAAAACAAGCCTGATAAAAAGATAGTTTGCTCATGTCCAGGCTTGAGAATCCAGTTTTATGCGGAAGCTTTGGAAATATTGTACATCTGTCGTTAAAGAGCACTAGAATCTTTACGGTCACAGGAAAGGAAATTACCAGCCAGATTCCATAATAATTGTAAAAAACCTCTGTGCAAACTTAAAAGCAAACTGCATAATAAAAGGCAGCATTAATAATGCACTCTTAAAGTGGTCATTCTGTGTGAATTGTCTAAGACTTTATTCTCTAGTTCTTTAGAAAAAAAAATTACCCATGAAATCACCCTGAAGAAACATCAAGTACATTTTGAAGAACATTTATTTTTAAGAGCATGGTCATGCACCATATATGACAAATGATGCTTATAAATCTCCGTGTCTTCAGATTATTGTAAATGGAAGACGTGGTCTCCTTGCAAAAGTGCAGAAGTAACATTTATACTTTTTATGCATGCACAAGTTAATCTTCCTTCTGTGGTTTAATCTGCAATACATTATGTAACAATGTAACAAGATATTTTGGTGCAAAGTGTTTAGCACTTGCTTTGAAAATACACATTGTAGGTTAGAACAAGGAGGAAACTGCAGTGTGTGATAATGTTCCATTCAAAGACTAACAAAAAACCCTTTTAAAGTCCACTAAGGTCGACATGATTTGGTTATGCAATAATCTCAACAGATCCAAAAACCTTGCAGGCCCAGCACATACACACACACACACACACACACACACACACACATACACGCCCACCAAATACTCAAGCTATTACAAAACATATCAAACCACTTTCAAACCTTTTCTGAGAGATAGCAGAATATCTTGTTTTATACCCAGAGGGGCAACTTTGCATTTGATGGTCTTGCAAGAAAGAAAGAAAGCAAGAATTGTGACACCTGATACACTTCTCACTTTTTGGTTTTGTCCAGTGTATTTTTACTGATTTGTTGTCCATGTGTTTTAAACATATATATATACATATATTTTGGTGCAAAGTGTTTAGCACTTGCTTTGAAAATACACATTGTAGGTTAGAACAAGGAGGAAACTGCAGTGTGTGATAATGTTCCATTCAAAGACTAACAAAAAACCCTTTTAAAGTCCCACACACTGACGCTCAGGAATCTACACCCACAAAAACTACACACAAATATGCTCAGACTTGTCCATTGTAATCTCCCACTTTGTTTTGACATGCAAAAAATGCCAGCAATGCTGAGAGCTGTATTGGCCATATACTGTACTGCAAAGACTGTCAGAAGGTCAGAACTGACGACATACACAGGCATTATACAGTATTAGGTGTGTTTAGCCTGGGTTATGAGTGGATTAAAATGAATGCCTGAAACCAATGCATAGTCTGGGCATAGCAAACTGAAGATCTGAGATTGTGCTTTCAGTGATGCTGTCACTGAATGCACTGCAAGTCACTTAAAAGACAAATTGCATGTTAAACATGAAATATATATATAAAACATATATCGAAATATTCCTTATTGTACTTAAATGGGGGGGGAAAATTATTGCAAAAATTATATTTCCCTCACATTGCGCTTTCATTATTTAATATATTTATTTATTTATTTTTGTATTGTGTTCCTGAACCATTCATTTGTGAATGAACACTCACTTTTTTTACTATTGCTTTTTCTTTCTTAGACATTAATTTAAGAATGCAATGTAGAATGTAAATATACAGTATATGATTCATCAATCTCTTGAAATGAATTTTAATACTCCATGTATTGAGGTCTGTAAGAATGATGTATGTTTTAAAACACTAAGAAGCTGATCTTGTTCTGGCAGGCTCACCCAAAATCAACATGCCAAAAGTTCAAAGATCACACTGAGCTGAACACAGATACACCCACTGTCCCTAAATAATCACTGCTGACCCGACAAGTTGTTACTACGGCTAGTAAACAGAGCTTTAAGCCATAGAGCACATGCCAGAGAAAAAGAGCAGATGATAGAGAGAGAGAAAAATTACCTGGTGAATGAGTTACTACACACCAAAACATCTACTCTTTATACAAAATATCTATCAACAACCATTTGACAGATACACATGCTGATGTCAAACCAACCAATAGCATGTTTAGTTCTCGCTTACGTTTCTTAGTGAGGAAATGTTTTTGTTACTTATGCTGGAACCTGGAACACATTCTTAGAGGAACCACTGACGTCCTCCCAAAATACTCAAAATTCCTTGATCACCTTCGGTTTGGCCAAAAAGATGCTGTCTTACACTTACTGTATGCAGGCTTGAAAGCTGAACCAACAGTCAAAGCTGTGGTTACATAATAGAGGCCCCCAGATATCATGCAAAAAATTGTTCAAAAAGTTCAATTCCAAAACTGAGCAGCAGTCAGAAGTGAGGTTAGAGCCAGTGCTGTCTATAATTACAAACATTCCTCAAGTGAGTCCTACATATTAAGAGACAGAGATTCCATTGACGTCAACTCTATTACCTTCTCTCTTGCTCTCACCCGGCAGTGTGTGAGTGGAGTCTTACAATCCTCTGTGCAGTTATGTCACAAAACTGAATCTCCAGCATAGTGTTATGCATATTTATAGAGATTATGATCCAGTAATCCTTTCATTACAACAAAATGGCAAGTAGAACTAGGTTGTTATTTCCAAACAAATATGTGACCCTGGACCACAAAACCAGTCATAAGGGTCAATTTAAAAAAAAAATTGAGATTTATACATCATCTGAAAGCTGAATACATACGCTTTCCATTGGTGTATGATTTGTTGGGATAGGACAATATTTTGTCGAGATGCAACTATTTGAAAATCTGGAATCTGAGGGTGCAAAAAAATCTAAATATTGAGAAAAACGCCTTTAAAGTTGTCCAAATGAAGTTCTTAGCAATGCATATTACTAATCAAAAATGAAGTTTTGATATATTTACGGTAGGAAATTAGCAAAATATCTTCATAGAACATGATCTTTACTTAATATCCTAATGATTTTAGGCATAAAAGAAAAATTGATCATTTTGATCCATACAATATATTTTTGGCTATTGCTACAAATATACCCCAGCGCCTTAAGACTGGTTTAGTGGTCCAGGGTCACATATAAAGTAATTTGGACTCGTACACTGGAGTCTGTGAGTAATCTTTATGTCCTGTAGCCCACATGCTTGTCTTTTCAAATGGAAATAAGTTGTTCTGTGTCTAAAGCTTTTCTGTGGCTACTTTTCCCTGCTGCTGTTCAGAAAACAGCAACTTTACAATAGGGTTCAATTCATTAGCATTGAGCATCATCAACTTACAATGAAAATAATAAAAGCATTTATTAATATAGGCTACTGCTAATTCATAAATATACTATTATTCAAAATACACTTGCAAGTTAAAATTAACCTATATTAATAATACTTTAAAAGTACTATTCATTGAAACAATTTGAACCTTATTGTAAAGCATAACCACTGAAAACTGGTCAGTCGTTCACCAAAATTAATGCAAGTTAATGCAAAAGCTTAAAGTTAGCTGGCATCCCAGTTAACTGCCTTAGATAGTACTTGTATGTACAGTGTCACTTTCTGAAAACTGTAGTAAAAAAAACATTCTCCTAAAACATGCAAAATTCAACACTTATAATGATAATTTTGGAAATACATGGGGAAATATAGTTTTGTTCTGAATTAAGCACTTCCCTTTTAAATGTGAACATGTAAATAGTAAATTTTTAAATCTATTTATTCATGTCTTAAATGTTCTGTGTGCAGTGACACTGCTGATTCATTTTGACAATATATATGGAAATTTATTATATGTACATTTGTGTACAGTGACCTCAAGATACTTAATGCATTAATTCATGTGAACAAATAGAACCTTAACATGAAGTGTTACTGTCCAAAACTTTACACGGTTACCAAAAATTAATGCAAGTTAAAGCAAATGTTTAAAGTTAGCTGGCACCCCAATTCTGTCTTAATTCTGTCCAGTCCAAGTGTGTTTCTGTCCATCTATATTTGTGATTTTTAAGGAGAGAGAAAGAGAGAGAGGTGTGAACAAGCGAGAAAACTGACTGAAGAGAGCAGATGTCTATAAATGTCTTGGCAAAAATGCAAAGCTCCTTTTGGCGCCGTCCTGACAAACACAAAACTCAAAGTATGCAACAGATGGGCTATACACACAGAACACACATTTAAGACATTCAGCTTCTCAGCGTTCTTTCAGCATTATTGTGGCTCTTCAACAATGCCGCTGGGGGCCCTGCGCTCCCTCAATGGTGCGACGTGAAAGTAGGACAGTTAAAAATGGAGGTCTGTGGGAGGTCCGCTTTGCATGCTCATAACCGGCATGTTCACAAAAAGTGACCTTAGATTAGGGATGTCTTTTCCTCATTGCTAGATCAGTGCTATATAAGGATGTGAGAAACTGCTGAAATCCCCCTATTCAGTCTTATCAAACGCACTCAACCAGTCTGCTGATAACAGATCCCTATTGGTATTTCTCTACGTGACAATTGGACATCAAACACAAGTGTGCATTTGTGTGTGTGTGTGTGTTTGCATTTTTGTGCAGCTCAAAAAAAAAGAATGTTATGTGTTTTGGTTGTGATTACAAAGTGATATCACGGTCAAATCTAAGTCAGGGCCCTGAAAAACTGCTAATACACAATGAGATTTGTTGTTTGGTCATTAGTTTTGAAGAGGACGTTTTTCACAGAACACATCCTCTCACTGACCCCATCCAAAACCACTGAATGTGTGTTAAGTAATGAGGCTTTCAGATGCGGATGCAGCAAAACTCCTAATTTTCATAAATTTTCTTACTGCTTTCATTAACCTAAAAGCAACACTACAATGTCTCTCAAACAAAACCTCAGTGAATAATTGAACAACTCAGGAGAACTGGAGAAAAGCATTATGGTATAACAATGCTAATACTAGCTTATGCACAGAGCATTCAAATCAGTATTATGTCATTTTAAAGAAGAAAAAAATCCAAACTAATTTCCACACTCGAGTCCGACTTCAGCCTTTAACTGTTTTTTTATCAAAACTGTGACTTCACAGTAACAAAAACTGTTGGTATCATACACTGGTTCCTGCAATGACTCTCTTTGATTTCAGGCAGACCAGAGAAATATTATTGCCACAGCCTATGAATATTATTAAGTTACTTCATGTGGACATGAACACAGTGTCAGTACAGTAACAGCGCAAGCTGAAGCAACAGAAGAGGAAGAAAGACACACAGTACCAATAGAGTTCTTCTTCTACTGAGTCAAGTTCCCTTCAGTCACAAGGTTTGCTGAGAGTTGAGCACTTCTGCAAGTTCTTCTTTTCATCTCTTGGAAAAGGGAAGTTCAAGATTATGTGTACCTTTGGTTAAACTGTCTGAGCACTGATATGAGTTTAAAGCCTCTTTAAAGAAGAGGGGGCTCTGTTTGACCATCATTTAAATGAGGATAACTTGAGCGTGATCTCAGTAATGATCTCTAGCTGTTAAAATGAATGCACAAGTCAAGTTTAACAAGATAAATATTTAGATTTTCTTTTAACAGCTTGTTTAACACCATGTTTTTATTTACTTGTTTCATATAGCAAGTGTTTGTGCACATGGATGACTACAAATCTAGGTTTAATTAATCAAATTCTAATATTTTGTTTTGCTTTCTTAGAGACCTTTTTAAACCTAGGCTTCGTTTAGGCTTTTTAACCTCTTTACTTCTTCTAACCACCATTTTATCTTTGCTTTTTTTTCCTTCATACATTCAAACAGGCACAGTAGAGGTCATGGCTGGTATTCTCATGATTCAGTCTCAACTTTATAAAAACCGTCTGTGGAATTTGGCCACATATTTCCTTCTTCCTAATTCTGCCATGCTCCCAAATATGGCAAACATCTCGCTACATCAGCTGAAATATAAACCTGACTTAAGGAGTTTTCCCTTGTTTATATGAAAATGTACAGTTACAGTCATTTCGCATGTTCTTCAATATGTTTGTGTAACGCAAGGTGTTTGATCAAAACTCCTAGAAATTACATAATCTCTCCCTCTTCCTTTTTGTTTCTTTCTCCCTTTTTTTGTTCCTCCCATCCCCCACCCCAATTAACTGAAATATTATGTAAGAAATTCAGGCAGGTCAACAGGGAATCTGTTATAGGTGGAAAAAACTTTATTTATGTTTTGAGAGAAAAGAAATGCTGAATTTTTAGCAGTCATTACTCCAGCATTCAGTGTCACATGATCCTTCAGAAATCATTCTAATGTGCTGATTTGCTGCTTGCTTTGAACTTTTGACTTCTAGTGTATATACAGTTGTGGTTAAAATTTTACATACACTCTGCAGTATCTGCAAAATGTTAATTATTTTACCAAAATAAGAAGGATCATACAAAATGCATGTTATTTTTTATTTAGTACTGACCTGAATAAGATATTTCACATAACAGATATTTACATAAGAGAAAATAGTTGAATTTATAAAAAAATGACCACGTTCAAAGGTTTGCACATGCATGCTTGATTCTTAATTCTGTGTTGTTACCTTGATGATCCACTGCTGTTTTTTTTTTGTGGTAGTTGCTCATGAGTCCCTTGTTTGTCCTGAACAGTTAAGCTGCCCGCTGTTCTTTACAAACATTCTTTTGAACCTTTTGTAATAATTGCATATGAGTCCCTCAGTTGTCCTGAAAAGATGGATCTCAAAATCATACAGTCATTATTGAAAAGGGTTCAAATACACAAAAGATGCTGGAAAACCAAAGAGTTAGTGAGACCTGAAGGATTTTTGACTTTTGATATAAATTTTTGACAGTGGGCAATTTAACTGTTCAGGACAAACAAGGGACTCATGAACAACTATCACAAAAACAAAACAAAACAAGACAAGACAAAACATCCAGGTAACAACAGAGTATTAAGAATCAATAAGGCTTTGATACAGGTCAGTCATATAGAAAAATCTGGAAAAAAAAAACTGTCACTCTCTCCCTCTCATTGTCCTAGTCTCTCTCACACTCATCAGATTTTTTTCCTCTCACTCATGGCTGCTCTTTCTCTCTCTGTCTCTCTCTCTCTCCTTTTCTCCCTATTTCACTCTTTCACTCTCAGAGCAGAGTAACTAATTCTGACATGTCTAATAACTCACTGATCGGACTAGATAAAGACGAGGGAGGGGAAAAGGAGACATGCAGACTGTTGTGAAATCTTGAGGAGGCGGCGAGACAGCCACGTTTTGAGAACAAAGTGTTTTACAGAACATAAGATTTGCCACTTGTTGTTTTTTGCCTTGTATTGAGTCAGAACCACCAACAGTTCGTTGTTACAGATTAATATTACATAGTAGTGAAATTCTGAAACATTATGAATAAATAGAGAATCTTAAAGAGACCAATTCAAACTACCGTATTGTCCCGAATATAAGACGATGTTTTTTTCTTGGAAATACATCTGAAGAAGCGTGGTCGTCTTATATTCAGGGTCTAGACTTTGACATGTCAATAATACACCCACAACACTAGGTGGCGCCAAATACGCATAAAACGAGTGTGCCATGAAATACGTAATGTAATGCGTGTTGTAAAGATCGCAAGTAAAACAAAAGAGAAAGAAAACCTTACAGCTGCATGAGTCGTGACTGTCAAGTTAGCCTGATGGCACCAAACTCCCTTTGTGATTTTAAAACGCAAGACAGTACCCAGATTTGAAGACTACAGTAAGATTTAACTTCGACTGTTAATAAGATTTTGGTAGGCTACTATTAGATGGATAGCCTAAATGTCCTAATTCAGATGGGCTACCGGTTGTTGTTTTTTTTTTAATGGTATATCAAAAAGTGCATATTTTT
>NW_015630031.1:280817-292594 GCF_001515625.1 Sinocyclocheilus rhinocerous
ACTATGTTTTTTTCTTGGAAATACATCTGAAAAACCGTGGTCGTCTTATATTCAGGGTCTAGACTTTGACATGTCAATAATACACCCACAACACTAGGTGGCGCCAAATACGCATAAAACGCGTGTGCCATGAAATACGTAATGTAATGCGTGTTGTAAAGATCGTGAGTAAAAACAAAAGAAGCAGAAAACCTTACAGCTGCATGAGTCGTGACTGTCCTGTTAGCCTGATGGGACCAAACTCCCTTTGTGATTTTAAAACGTAAGACAGTACCCAGATTTGAAGATTACAGTAAGATTTAACTTCTACTGTTCATAAGATTTTGGTAGGCTACTATTAGATGGATAGCCTAAATGTCCTAATTCAGATGGGCTACCTGTTTTTTATTTTATTTTTTTTATGGTATATCAAAAAGTGTATATTTTTTAAATGTGATTGTTGGTACATTTTACCAGTTTTTACCATACTTTCAAAACAAAAATTAAAATAGGACAAATATGCAATATGATAATAATTGAAGACAAAATGTGTTTTACTGAGAAAAAAAAATTTGTTTTTTAAAAAGCTTTTTTCCAAAAGGTACATCTGGAAAAAGGGGGGTCGTCTTATAATCAGGGTTGTCTTATATTCGGGCCAATACGGTAATAAAAAAAATATTCTGACCCAGAGCTCAAATACAACCTCCTTTTCTGAACTTTGCTCAGTGTTTTATTACCAGTGTAATTAACCCAGTTCTAGAAACATTCCTGTTTTGTAATTATTTGTTAGTGGAACTGGAAGACTGTTTTGGGTGGATGCGTGTGTGTGTGTGTGTGTGTGTAGTAATTTTATTGTTGTATATGCTCAGGACTGTTTGTAGTTAGTCTGCACAGATTAAATGTTGACATGACGATGTATGTGTTTATGTACCTAATACACACCTAACCAATGATTATTTTACATTATATAAATAACCTCATAAATAAATGAAGCACTTACACAATGTGTAATAAAGGTGTGAAAACCTACAGATTACAGAACCTACTTAAAAATATGAAGATTTTAGATGTAAGATCTCTGACAAAATAAAAATAAAAAATACTTTTAACACTCTTAAAAGAGAAATAATGGATAACATGCTAAATAATGACAACAGCAGTGGGTTTTTATCAAATATTTGCACCAAATTTCATGATTGCTCAATTCCCTATCATCTCAAACCTAAACAAGACTTTGTCTAGTCAAAACAAACAGGGTAATTCCTTGGTATGGGTTTAGACTGAATGTTCGTGTGGAAGCGAGTGTTTATGTTTTTGGCAGATGTTTCGTTTTTCCGCAAGATAAACAGTACAGATACAAGCATGGAGAATAATTTGGGACCTCTACAGAGGGAGGAACTGACATTATAAACCATACAACTCCAGATCTCAAGCTAATAGTAGCCTACAGCAATATTCATTGTCATTAACTGGGCCCAAAGCCTGAGCAATGTGTTGAGTAACTTTCAGCAATTTCTCTCTCTTTTTTTCTTTCACTCAAGGTCACACTCACAGCAGCAGGGCTTCAGCTCTCCCCCTCCTCCCGTCTCACTCAGTATCTGCCTGCGAGAGTCTATCCTCATCTCATCTCATCTCGTCTGCCTGTAGAAGCCTGTCTCACTGCATCTGCCTCTGAAGACTTAAACCTCATCGTGGTCCGCCTGACAATATCGTGCTCTCATTTAAAGGGATAGTTCACACAAAAATAAAAATGCTGTCATAATTTACTCACCCTCACATCATTCCAAACCTGTATGACTTTCTTTATTTGGTTACTCTTTATTTTAAGGTATTCTTTTTACAGTGTAATTACACAAATAAGCACTAATTAGGGTTAGAGTTTGGTTTAAGGTTAGTTGCTTGTAATTACGCTATTACTACTAGAGTAATTACATGTAATATGTATAAAGGACACAGTGAAATAACAAAAGAAGATATTTTGTGGAACAAAAAGTATATTTTGAAGGATTTTGGTATAGCCAAACAGTTTGGTGATCACTGACTTCCACTGTTTGGGAAAACAAATGTGGTTTGGAATGACGATGAGTAAATGATAATAGAAATACAATTTTTGTATAAACTATCCCTTTAATATCATTGTTTACCTACCGCGAAAGAAACAATAACATCTAAATAAGTAAAAAATATTATTTATTATCACTCAATCAACCTTAATATGTTAATTTATGACAACAAAACTACTTTATGTGGGTTAATGAAGAATGAAGAATTATCTCTTTATTATATTAGGAAAAAAGGCTGTGGATTGTCAGAGATGACATTGCAATCAGTGAGATTGTGATTCTATTGGTTAAAGTGTGTAGGCCTATTGCTGTTCTCATGCTTATTACCATCATCATCAACAACAATGGATTTACCCTGGTCTTAATCTGGGACAGAATCTAGGGCTAACCACAGGATAAACTAGTTAGACTGTCTTATCTGACTTAATAAGGTTAAAGTCCACATCATTTTCCCACCACATAGATGTGTAAGCACACTCTTACAGTCAATCGGAAACCCAATAATCTTTGGATGAAGCCACGAAAAGCACATAATCTGTGCAATCCAAAAAATACCAGTTGAAGGTTTTATGGCATCATATTTAGAATGACGATGACAGGACAATGTAGAATATATGTTATAGAATGGATGGCGTTTACAATACAGTGGAATTAACACACTGAAAATGTAAGAATCCAAGTAGTGCAAGTAGCCAGTGCACAATATGCTGTAACAGAATAAATAACAAACAGCAGTGTCTTACATTTCTCATAATACTTGTAGCTAATGCGTTTAAATATAATCCTGAAATGTATATCGAAGACCCAGAGCTGGAACCAGGAGGAAATGAAAGTAGTGTTAAAATAATCTACAGGAAATAAATGTTATCTGAACAGGCTGCAGAATGTTACTCAAGGGAAAAGGTCATGCAGTTCCATACACTGACAAAAATGGTAACATCTAAAATGAACTGTTTTATTGAAGTCAACAATATTATTTAATATTGTCGAATCAATCTAAACACATTTATTTATGTCACTAAAATTACTTTATATGTATTAAATGATGTGGAAATATCTCTTTAAAGTAATAATTGCAGGTTACCACATTTTGCAGTGCAGCTGTATGACAATATGTCCTTCTGCAAGTGCAGGCGTGTCGATGCATGCTACTCTTTGTAGTGGAATGTGCAACAGCTTTGTTGATGTCTGAGTAGAATTTAGTTTGTAGACATCTGGTCGTAGATCAGAGCCCGTAAACCAACCTCTGCCTTGAATACCACATGAGAGCAAGCAGGAAATGACAGTATTTGTTTTATTTCCTCAAGGGTCTGAACGCAGAACCATGCATAAAAACTAAGGTTGGATCCCCCTCTTGTGGTATGTGAACTAAATAGCAGCACAAAGCTCTGTAAATTTCCATTCTCTCTCAAAGTTGAGAGTAAGCAAATAATTACCAACAACAATGATACCCAATTTTGTCCTTTTAAGTAACCCCAGGAGAAAAAAAACAAACTGTATTGGGAGAACTGGAATACATGGGAGTTGGTGCAGCTCCACCCAAAAGTCTAAACAGATAGGAACATTGAGTGGGAAGTAACAAAGAAAACAAGTTTGAAAGACTTAAAATTCTTTTTAACGAGTTGTACTCTCAGATTACGCCTGTTGTCACGAAGAACAAAAATGTGCCTATGAACCAAAAGACCGTGCTGTTCTATTATGTGAGCACTCATACAATGAGCCATTCCGGATATAACAAAACCCCCTGTGAGAGTTTTCATTACTTTTTATTTCAAAATGAAAAATAGTGCACCTGTGTCCGTTTGTGGAAAGAAAAAGCATACATACCTTTCATGCAAATAGCCTATGTAGCTATATATTTATATATTATTATATTAATTTATTAGCTATATATTTATTTATGTATGCGTGTGTGTGTGTGTGTGTGTGTATTTTTTAATAATTTCTTTTTTAACCAGCATCAAAGCCTACTATCATCTGCAAGACTATGGCTACTGCAAGCGATGTCTGCATTTCATTGATTCCTATAACGGCCAATTCTTGTTTTCCATTTGCTCCACTAGCAAACAAACAAAAGAAACAACAAACCATCGCTTCAGCAACTTTCCAAAAGGGAAGAAAAAATAAAACAACAACAACAAGTAAATCTTACTTAAATGTGAGACAAATCCATAAAACCCTGGACAGTTAACAGAAGTGTTTAGGCTATTTTTAATTACTTTTGTTATTTAATAACAATGTACATAACACAAAGTAATGTTATAGATGTAAATTATGATTTTAATGAAAATACAAAAAACGTAAACACTATGCTAATAACGTTAATAAAGTTAATGGAAGCATGCTTTGGCAATCTTTTTTTTTTTTTTAATGCCAAAATACTTTTTTATAACAAGTACATAACTATACAATATCAAGAACACTACAGGGCAAAATATCTCAAGAATAATACAAGGAATAAAGTAAAATAAATAAATATAGGCTACTAAAAAATAAATAATATAACATGAGCCAGGGGGGACATTATACAAGGTTAAACATTAATAATGTTTAATAATGAAAATAATATCACAAGTGTTAATACATATTCTGATATTTGCTTTTTTCTGAGATAGGCAGGCCTACATAACTCATTCCAACATTTTTTTTAACACAATTACATTCACAAAAAAGATGTACAATTGTCTCTTCCATATCACAGAAAGTACTTTTATATATATATATATATATATATATATATATATATCTTGCATATACTTATTAAGTACACTTTTACAAGCGTAACATCTATGTAATCGCTTTGGCAATCTGAAAAGGGTTCACTGAAAGTTTTTCATGCTTGCATTTTAAAGACGTATTTATGCAACTGCGCCCTCTATAGGACGGAGGTGCTACGTGTAATATGTAAAAAACAAAACAAAAACAAAAACAAATGCAGACATGGCGGAAGGATTGCGAGTTGTCTCTTTCAAAAAAGGTTGTACTGTTGAATGTTTTAGCAATGAATGACGACTTTGTTTGAACGTAAAGGCGATGCGTTAGTCTGCAATTTATAAATTATTTATTTTATTCATATTTTGCAGCAGTTTTTTCTTATAAACGCATGTCTGCTTGTCGGCTTAACGCCGCTGCAGCCAACGAATATATATTTTTCTCGGAAATGTTGGCTTAATGTAGAAGAGTTCATGAATACAAAAGAGATAATTCATTATGCTACACAAATAGAGAAGCTGCAAAATGATGGCGGCTATGAAGATATTATATCACTATTGACAGACCTGAACAACGCATGTGTCACGTTAGAGCAGTTGCAGACTACAGACATTGTTAAGGTCCTTTATAAACTACTTAAGTTCTGTCCAGTTGTGAGTGCTAGAACAGTAGCAAAGGGCTTGCTTTCAAAATGGAAGAAGTTGTACAAGTTGTCATCTGTGCTGAAAAGTAATAACAAAAACGTGTGGGAGGACAAGGAACTAGACGCACATGACCTGCCTAATGTTGAGGTGTCCCACTTAAATGAAAAGGGGAATAAGAATCAAGCATTTACATGCATCACAGAACAACATGATATAACAAAGGATGTAAACCAGGACAAATGTGATGCATGCTTAAATAAGCTGTCTCCTGAAAAGCCCTGTCCAGCAAAAGATGCTGCAGAATCTGTTCAGCTACATTGTGAGGAAGAGAGCTTCACTCTAGCTGCAGCATCACACAGCAGATCTGATACTTCAGTTCCTCATAACACCAATCAGCCCAGCGCTTCCTCTGACTCCATGGCGTTGAGATCCAAATGTGTCCATCTGATTCTCCAGGCTCTTACTTTAAATCAGCAAATAGATTCAGATGTTATGGACAAACACAAAGCCCTTGCTGAGGACATTGAAACACACGTTCATGCTCTTCACGGACGAAACCAGATTAAGTACAAGTCCTGCATCAGGAGCAAGGTGGCCAACCTAAAAAACCCAAAGAACCCTCACCTGTGCCAGGGCCTTATATCAGGACACCTGACTCCAGATGCATTCGCCCGGATGTCAGTGGAGGAAATGGCAGGGGAGGAACTTCGACAGCTCAGGGAAGGTTACACCACTATGGGCATCAGTGAGCATCAGTTACCAGAGGCAGTGGAAGGGACACCCACCAATAAAGTTTGCTGCAGGCGCTGTAAGGGTTTGGACTGCAGGGTGACGCAGATCTCACGAGGGACGCTCTTCTTGCCATCCTGGGTACGGAGTGGCAGTGCAGATGATGATTCAATGACTTTCATGACGTGTGCTAATTGTGGAGAGCAGTGGTACCACAGCAGCTGGGTTTGCCTTTGAGCAAGTGTGTATGTATTTATAACTGTAATAAAGATGAATAGTAATATTTTTCAGTACTAATTGTCCGTTTTGTGCACAGTTAAACCAAGCAAAGATTTTTTAGTCAGAATAACTTTCTTGTGGCCTTCAGTTTGATGCAGTGAACCCTCACAATGCATTCGACCCAAATGCATTGTGAGGGTTCACTGCACCAAACTGAAGGCCGCAAGAAAGTTATTGACCCAGAGGAGATACATACTTAAAATGCAAAGTTTTTAAATGTTTTGACCCAGAGGAGATACATTCCTAAACGCAACATTTTAAAATGCATAGTTTTCAAGTACAGGAACCACACGTTGCAAATGCACAAGGGCTATCAAATCACTTAAATTATTTTAAAGAGATATAACCATTAAATATGTTCTACCTTTTGCTTTCAGGTTAATTTTGACCCGGGTGTAAACTCAGGCATTACATGTGATGTTATGCAGATTTCGTTGTAATCTATGAGATAGATTTTCAAAAATACTTTTGTAAAATCTATTTAGCCTCTTTACCATATCTTACAAACACACATTTGGGACTGAATTATTGTTGATTAAATTGAATATGCACACCTATAAATGAACCATCGCATTAAAAAGTATAACCTTTTTCATCTGAAAGTCAAGGTTTTTATAATTCTAGATATTTATGATGTTGTCTTGTTAGAAAATGTAGGTTTCATACATTTATAAATTTTGCTTTTAAGTAGTTGTGAGTTGCATCAAGGTAAAAGCAATTTAATTTATTTAATCCATTGGTTTTGACTTTTGACTGAGTTGACTGGTAATTCAGATTATATGCCTTTACAAATTTCATATAATAGTATATTCATATTATGAAAAAAACTTTGCATGAATATATGGTGCAATAATATATTTATTAAACATTTGTCACTTTCACCAACTTTATACATCATCATTTGTTAAATAATTTCTCTTTACTCCATCTCTTAATAAAGGTTACTTAAACTGTGACTCGTACTATGATATAACTATTGTATGGTCATTTCTAAATCCACTTCCTCTGTAATCTCTTTCAGAGATCATGAGTTTGATCTTTGCTACTCTATTTATGGTTTTGGCGACAGTAAATGAATGTATGAGAACCAGTAAAGTTACTTTCAGATCACCCAAAAAAGGGGAAGCACAACCCATGCAGCATAAGCCAAATGTGTTCTTGTGTCTAGGCTCAGCAAACATGTGACAGAAAGTGTGCCACATGCAAAAGAGAGCATGTGACCTGGTAATCTGCCCAAGATAGGGTCCAAGGCTGATTTCTTTGGATGCCTCAGTCCAAGGAATGTATTTTATGCACTCAGATATCTCACTCAACAATGTGGAGCATGAACACGTTTGTAATGAAAAAGACATGTCTTCAATATGGAACGTTATATTTTATACAGGCCAAAAATATATTTTATACAGGCCATATTGTTATTAGCCAGAATTAACTCTTGATATGTTTAGAATAATTACGTTTAACCTCATCTTGAACCTTATGTTAGATTTAGTGCTTTCACTAAAGTTATACAAAAAACACTAAACTGTTATATTACTATGGTATTTGTATAGCTGTTCGTTGCAACATTCCATGTTTTAGATATTCCATGCTGAGGCAAACATTATCTCTAAGATTACATTCTCTTGCACAAGTTCTAACCAGCTCTAAGCTTTATGGTGTAATGACATGTTGATATAATGTTGTGTAGCCTACACGAGGGAATTTGTGCAACTAGCAGGTACAACATTTGGTTAGTGACTCGCTGATAACGCTGTCGTCAATCAGAGACGGTTAATAATTAATATCATATGCCAAACAAATATTAAGGGGAAAGGCACTTAAAAGAGAATATATTTAATTTACAGTTAACCTTTCAGCCATGGTTTTCTGTATCAGGTTGACCTCAGTTATGAAACTAACTTCATTCATTTCAGTGTTGTTTTATTAACTGATTTCATGTTACATGTCTTATAAATGAGTAGTGGGTCACATGAGCTTCAGTAGCTTGTTTGGCCAGCCCAGGGCGCCATGTCTTGGAGCCGCTCCATACACTGGAGATGCTGGTTGTACTCTACGGAATGGCGCTGCTAGCACAGCGCTTCAACACTCGTTGCTGAATTCTCAACGGTAATATATTATTCTTACACTAACGGTATGTTTCTTGCGCAACACATGTTTTAAATGTACATTATACAATGTGTAGAAATTGCTAGGACCTTTAAAGCAATGATGGCGCTGTTAAGAGCGTCTCAGATCTGCCGGTTTGATCATGCGATTGAATGGAATGCCGCCACTTTCTTTTTCTCCTACACTGAAGTGATGCCTTGCCACAACGTTACATTACTTTTTACGATTTGCTTAATTTTGAGAAAACAGTCGCATTGTAATAGTTCTTCAGCTTGTCATTGATTAACTTCGCAATCGAGTAAAAATGGGCTTGACTTCAACCTACGTCGTATTCCAAGATGTTTTCTGCTGTAAAGGCATGAACGCTGTCTGGTTGTTTAATGTTTGCTATAAAATAGCAGCCCAGCCTTACATTTCGTCTAGCTTTACATCGTAAATCTGTTATCTTCTAGCCTATAGTTTTTCAACATGTTTAGACTCGTTCGTTGTCAGTCTCATGTTATTCTGAATTGAAAAAACAGTTATAGGGATGTAATAAGGCCAACTTTGATTACAGTGATTCCTTACATTGTGAGTTTTATTATGTTCATATACTAAGTTATGAGGACAGGACAATCCATGAAGACGTGTCTCACATGATCAGCGCTTCCGGGGCTCCAATGAATGGACTCCTGTTAATAGTAATCTCCATATGACTATTTCTGTGAAGAACAATGTCTGGGGACAAAACTTTATTCTAAAGATACCATTAACATTGACCTGAGCCAGCTGACTTAATGTCACACTGGCATTAAAAAGTAGGCTATTTAGGCTAGTAGGTTACTCTGAAAATCACCATGAGGCATGTTTTCTAGAACCAGGCAGCCTGTACACATAACAGGTTTCCTCACCTTCCACAAAAGTCCTACTTAACGCTTTTCTATAGGCCTACATTTAGTTCACTTCAAAGTGAGAAGACTGGCCTTTCAAAACTTGATGATTCTGATTTTTATTTCAGGTTTATGGGTGAGGTAACCTATGAAAGTTCTTGATCATGACCACCAAGTCGTCTTTGTTAAAGGTGATTCTGCTGGGGGATGGTGGTGTGGGAAAGTCCTCCCTCATGAACCGTTATGTCTCCAACAAGTTTGATTCCCATCTGTTCCACACAATCGGTGTAGAGTTCCTAAACAAAGAGCTGGAGGTGGATGGTCACACGGTCACTCTACAGATCTGGGACACAGCAGGCCAGGAGAGGTTCAGAAGTCTCCGAACACCCTTTTACCGTGGTTCCGACTGCTGTCTGCTTACGTTTAGTGTGGAGGATAATCAAAGTTTCTTGAACCTCAACAACTGGAAGAAAGAGTTTGCATACTACGCAGATGTCAGGGACCCAGAGAAATTTTCGTTTGTTGTTCTAGGGAACAAAGTAGATGTGGCGGAGCGTCAGGTGTCAATGGAAGAAGCTCAAAGGTGGTGTCAAGAGAATGGTGGATATCCATACTTCGAAACAAGCGCAAAGGATGCCACTAATGTCTCAGCTGCATTTGAGGAAGCAGTTAGATGTGTGCTGTCATCTGAAGATCGCGCAGAACACCTGCTGCCCACAGACACTGTTGACCTGCGTAGGAAGCCACGGGCGAACGGCTCATGCTGTTGAAACACTCCTTATGTGTTAGCAAAAAATGCATACTCCATGCCAGAAAAACCTCCTAATTTCATAATTTTTGTCATTGCAGAGTTAAAACATCTTAAACACTGGTCTTGCTCTGAATAATGAACATAATTGAAGAGTCTCTCAGAATTACATGCCTTGTTTAAACTTTAAAATAATCTCTTTGGATCACATTCCTACGCCATCGTTTCAAAGCCCTGGATCAGATTCCTGTATTCTTTAGGTTGCCTATATTATGATTGTTGGTAAACCAAACAGGGATCATTGAGATCCTTTAGCTTTAGCACTCACACTAGTTCTAACGCCGTTTACAGTTGAGAAATAAACATCAGCTGTTACACTCACGAACACTAGAACATATTCAAATGTGTTTTGTCTCATTTTCTGAGTGTACAACTTGTTACTTTAAGTGCCTTTAGCACAGGTTTGTTTGTTTGTCTTATTTAACAATCTTGCGTGATAAGACATTTTGGAATGTCTTTGAGTCATAAAGTGCGATTTTGTAGCATATTTGTAAATCTATAATTTGTATTAATTACCACTTTAATTTCAACGGGCTTTGGGTCCCTCATTGATACTCTTAATTTATCAGAGCTAACAATTTATTTTTTAAATATGCTAGAATATAAAAGCTGAGTACTGAAATGATACCATTCAAGACATTGAAGAGTGAATTTTATTTTACATAATTTCTGTGTCACAAATGATTCTCAATAATTCTGCCTGCTAATCCAAGTTTGCTACATTTGTGTGTATCATAAATATTTAATTGAAATAATGCTGAATTAAAAGTATTTGATAATTGATTATGCTCCTCAGCATGTTTTTATTTATTGTTATACTAACCACAATTCTTATTATTTTGGTGCAATGAAAAGATAAAGGAATCTTTCACCCAAAAATGAAAATGTGCTGAAATTATGTAGATGAGATCACTTGCTCACCAATGGATCCATGCAGTGAATGGACGCGTGTCTCCTTAATCAAACAAACCTGCTTAAACTCATCGGCTCATTAGTAGAGACTCCAAGACCTGAAATAGGTATGTCAGCTAAAGGTGACATTAAAATGTGCAGTGTTGGGGGGCTTCATGAACGTGTTTGAGAACCAACGCTCTGTCTATACATAATATTGCTTTCTCCACCTCACAAGATCTTAATTGGTGGACTGGAGTTGTGTGGATTACTTTTGGATCATTGCGATGCTTTTATCACCCATTCACTGCAGAGGATCCACCGGTGAGCAAGTGACGCTGAATTTCTTAAAATCTGTTCCCATGAAGAAACAAACTCATCTACATTTTGGATGAACTGAAGGTGAGTACATTTTAGCAAATGTTCATTTTTGGGCGAACTATTCTTTTACAGTCAATGTCTTTAACCATAAACCAAAATGGGGGCGCCATGTTCTCATTCCTACACCAGGTGGCGCAGCTACAACAAAAATGCATATTTAGAATGCACAAGCTGCAGAAGGATTTAAAGGGGTCATATGATGCTGCTAAAAAGAACATTATTTTGTGTATTTGGTGTAATGAAATGTGTTTATGCGGTTTAAAGTAAAAAAAACACATTATTTTCCACATACTGTACATTATTGTTTCTCCTC
>NW_015630031.1:292609-306928 GCF_001515625.1 Sinocyclocheilus rhinocerous
TCTCATAGTTGAGGTATACCTATGATGAAAATTACAGGCCTCTCTCATCTTTTTAAGTGGGAGAACTTGCACAATTGGTGGCTGACTAAATACTTTTTTGCCCCACTGTATGTGGGGGCGTGTTCGAACGAGCCGTTTTAGGTAGGTGTGGCTAACTCTTAAATTTTATAAAGAATATCTCTTTGGATTTGAGACTTTAGTCTTTGCAACTTTACAGATCTTCTTTATGCACCAAGAGCTTGTAACACTCTAAAGAGAAAGGAAAAAATGAAATCGCATCATATGACCCCTTTAAAGTTGAAATGATGTTAATGCAGTGAAGTTATAAGTCAGTTTGGCCAAGATATGAAGAGGAATCTCTTGCACATGAGCTTTTTTAAAATAACAAGCACAAAAGAGTTCATATAGATCATAGAAAATATTTTACTAGAGAAGGTTACAAAAATCACTATACATGATTCATAAAACATCTGACTTCAAATAAAATCGACTATGAAACATCTAAGACTACAATTTCCAATAACATACAGTGGTTTGTTTTTCGGGGAGAAGTGGGACACTGTCAATTGTAGTTCATTAGAACAATGGACTACATATCACTTACAGTACTGCAAAACGAAATGAAATATCTCTCCTTCATGCAATAATCAGGGAACAATAGAACATCCAGGCACACGCATCTTCTTTTTTCAAAAACGGTAAATCGATCAACTTCTTACACATCCCTTTAAGTTCCCTTTAACAGAATTTAACATACAGCAAGAAACGGCATATAGCCTAATTGGTATCAAACAACTGTATATGTGGACAATACTAACATGCTTATATTTACAGAGACATTACAGAGAAGAATTATTTTAGTTAAAAGACAGATCAATAAAAAGAGTCATATTGTAAAAGTAGTAATAGAAAGAGAGAGAGACCAATTAGGAAAAAGTTACACTGCAAAAACAAGGCTGCATTATTGACTGTAAATTCTAACCATTTTCAGAGTTTCACATCCACATAGCAATAACTCACACAGAGGAGTCACAATCATCTCATTAAACTCATGGTAAACATCAATCTTGCCATAAGAACGAATTTTAGAAGACTGAAAAATGCCTAGATTTATCAATAAAACTGAAGGAAAGTATGTAACCTGTATAGCCGACGAGGGCAGTTTACGTTAGACATTATTAGTTGATAATTTAGCATTAGTTCATTTTTTTAAATTATTATTAAACAAACATCTACATTTTTTTAGCCTGTCAGATTTATATCAGTCAGATACAGTTTTCAGAATATCATTTTGAAGGTTGACTGCTTGATAATGATACTCAAGATTGACAGCTTTGAGGAAACATCCTTTAAAGAGATTTTTTTTTTATTTATGTGCATGTGTGTGTGTGTGTTAATACACCTGCTTTCTATTACAAGATTAGTGCAATTTGTCAAGAACCGGTATTGTTCCCCACCCCCTCCAAAAAATAAAGTAAGAAAGAGAGTTGGAAAAAGGTGAATTCAGAAATCTAAGATAGCCATAGAGACCAGAGAAAAATTCTAAATAAACAGACATTTTCAATACACATAATTAAAAAAACAACAACAACAACATTCATTCACTTTCACACATTTATATATATATATATATATATTAGGGGTGTAACGGTACACAAATATGACAGTTCGGTACGTACCTCGGTTTTAATGTCACGGTTCGGTATGATTTCGGTACAGCAGGGGGGGGAAATTATTTATATATATTTTTTTTTTGTAATGGTTTACTGAACAAGTTGCTCTTTCTTTAAATACATTCAGTTATAGTTTACATTTTCTTAGTGATAAAAATCTACCTCAGCTTATGCTTAAAACTATAGGGAGCCCTTTTACATTATAAGGTTACAATTAGGCCTAACAACTTAACCCAAACTTAAATTTAATTGCTATTTATTTTTAAATAGATGATCAACACTCAACTTTAAAAAAAAAAAAATTGTATGCAAACATGTAAATTGCACATAATGCAGTTTTTAAATTAACTAATAAATAATACAATTTCTAAGCTATTTGTTCAAATATATTCAATAACACAATGGCTGTCATAGCATGTTTCATAACAGATTAATTTAAACATACTGTACATTAAGTAATTAAGACTAACAGGTTTAGTAAAATATAATGAGTATATGGTGTAATATTTCGCAAAATGCTCCTCTCTAGACTTCATTTCTCTAGTGAACTAACGAGCTGTGGACACTGATGACTTGCTGAGGTAAATTAAATGCTACGTGACATTTTATTTCCACGCTGTATTGTTGATGTCTTTCCGCGGTTGAAACACTGATTGAGCAATTACATGAGGCATGAGATGTTCAGTCATGTTTATTCGCGTTAAAACTAGTAGTACAGAGGAAGGAATGATCGCGTTCACTCGCGCTCCGCTCTGCGGGGCGTCACGGCTCAGACACGGGAACCGGAGCTGATCGCGGCCGCTATAGTCAGTGCTTGTGTTGGGATTATACCAGCACGTTTCTGAACCGTCCCAGAAGCGGCTCTCTAAGGCGTTTATACAGCGATCTGTCATGCCACATAAAAGACGGTCAAAACGGCATTTATTATTTGAATTTCCTGAAAAGAAAAAAAAAAAAACTGTATTCGTGCGGTACACATGCGTACCGAACCGAAAGACGCGTACCGAAACGGTTCGGTACGAATACGTGTACCGTTACACCCCTAATATATATATATATATTTATAAATGTATAAAACACCAAAAAAAAGGAAGTTCCTGCAAAATGTCTGTGAGGAGTTAGTGCAGACAGACAGGCTATCATGTAAGCAGCGCTTCACCAAGACAATGCATCATAAAACCAAACATAACCCAGTTATAACCATGACTCTACACTGTACGTACACTTTCTAGCAATTCAGAAATACTTGCAAAATGACAGTACGATACTAGAATACATACACTTTTATACCAGTGGTCTTTTGCACCATGAAGGAGATGAGCAAAACACATCATATCACCATTAACTGCATAATTCCACTCATCATTTGTTACAGATGTTCAATATCTTGCCTGACATGTTTCATCATGATTATAACTAACTTATCCCACTGTTATGATGTATAGTCAGGATAGCGCAGCGCTTAGCAGTGTTAGTTTGCGTATAGTGTTTCATCTGAGGGTGGCAAGTGTGTGTGTGTGTGTGTATTCAAGAGCAGGTTAGATAGAGGTTGGGTAGATAAGAGTTGGGAGAACTGTTTATGAGTAGGAGGAGTTTAGACCCTCCTTGGAGCGTGACTGCACATCCTGCAGCTCTTGATCATCTCTGGTTTTGATGTCCTGGTAGGCATGAGTCTGCTGACACAGTCCCTTGAGATAGGCCCAGTTTGCTGCCAGGATCATCAGGTAGTGGATCTGTGGACGGTAGAGAAGGGGAGGAGACAGACAAAATAGAAAGAGTGACAGAAAGTGAGAAAGAAAGAAAGAAAGAGGAAGAAACAGGTGGAGGGAAGGATTAGTCATGAGTGGGTTAGTTAGCCAAAGCCAGCTATACGAGTTAAGACAGTATTAATTAGTTGCTCTAAGAATCACTTAAGTACCTAAATCTCAGTGATAGCTGCGCCACACAGAAATCAATATTAGTTGATCGGAATACACTGAAAAAATGGACCAACTTTATATTATGCTTAATAAGAAATTATATTTATTCATATTTATTATATATAATACAATATTATGAATTAATATTATACATCTTTTACTGTACATCTTTAGATATAAAGCAAAATATTACATAATGTCGGCATAATATAATATGTATTTAATTGTGTGGGTTTTTTTTTTAAATATGCATTACATTTTCTATTATATACTAAAAATATTTAAGCTAATCAGTATGTGTCCTATATATAAACACTCTGGTGTCATGCAGGGTTATTATAGTTAACTAACCCTAAAATCATAATTTTTTTTGTGACTTTAACTGATTATTTATTTTTTATTTATTTTAAAATGTACTTATTTTTACTTAGTTGCCACAAAGTAATATTCTTTTTTATTTAGTTTATCTTGATGTACTAAAATAGCTAAAACTAAAACTGCAATAAAAAAAAAAAAGAAAACTACATAGACATATTAAAAATAGTATCTCGATGCTAAAATGACTACCATAGTCCAGCAAAAATACTGTTTACATTTTTTTTAAATTACATTTTTACTGTTTAAAAAAACTGTTTAAAAACCAAGTGTTATTTGGTTTTAGACAAACTGAACAAAACAGGTTTAAACCAGAAATTGTTATTTCTGATTACAACAATACAAAAATGCACTTTAAATAAATGGCATGGTTGTTTTTACTTTTTTTTTCAGTGTATCCGGCATCACAGGAAATCGGGTTATTTCATGAGTTAGCAGTTAGTAAATAAAAGATGATGTAAGAAGAACTACTGATTTCCAAAGAAATGTAAAAAAAAACAAAAAAAAAACTACTAAATAATGAGAAATTAGCATCTCCACAATAATTGTTTATTTCACATTATTTCTGAAAACAGGAACTATACTGCTTTGAGAATAATACAAAGGGCAAAAACTATATGCTGTCTGAATTCAATATTAAACATAATATTAGACTAGGTAGTAGTCCGATGAATCTAAAACAAAGGCTCTGAAAAACAATAGCATTTTTAGAGTCAATTCCATGACTGAAAAACATCTCATAAAGAGTTAAAAGTACAGTCACACCCTTCACAGGTACATGTAGCATAGAATAAATGTTTATGAGCATAAACACAACATTCTTAATACCTTTCACAACAGCAATTCTCATCTACTGTACTTCACTTGCTTTTTCTATCTGGCTGGGTTCTGGACTGCGGGTGCCTCAGGGTGGATATGATCCAATGGAGAGACATCATTACCAAATAGTATTATTTTCTAGTTTTAATCCTGTCCATTAGGTGTTGTTGGACTAACAGAGAGTTACATTCTCACTACTAAAGTCGTTTTCTCTTAAACTGTAAATAAGCTACATTATTCTGGATTGGTCATGGGTGCTATACTTTATATGAATTGGTGCCTAGGTAAAAATGTATGTAAAACATTAAGTGAGTATGATGTATTGTCCTTGTTTTGTCAAGAGATCACACCTTGTCAAATTAGTATAGAAACACAAAGATACAAATTAATTGAACATTAGACATTACCATTAATATGCACTACACTGTCTATACATCAAGGCCCATGCTATGAACTCTCAATTTATTTCTCTCCTTTGCCTTTTTCCTGACCTCTTTTACTTACTCAGGTCCTCCCTCTATCTTTCTGACTCTGTCTCTGAGAGCAACTTTCACAGACTTTGCAGTTGCCCTTATACAAAAAGCTCAAAACTTAGTGGTGTGACTGTGGTCGTAGCTCTTAAACTTCAACACTGCAAAGTTATACGTTGTGGCCATCACATAGATGAGCTGAATGGAAAAGAGACAAACCAGTGGGTGAGACCAAACAGCTTTAGATGCACAATAGCAACTTTACAATAGAAGTTGCACCACATCCCTCGAAAACCGAAAGTACAGTTGTTCAATCTGTGCCTATAAAGATTCTAAACTGATGACACAATTCAATATTATAGCTCTATATTGTACCAATTTCTCTTCACAGAGCAATTCTTTCCTAAGCAATTTTACATAGTTTTTAACATCAAAGAAAATTATTCTAGATGCAGTCATGTGAAAAAGTTAGGACACCCTATTGAATTCCATGGTTTTCTGTATCGGGACATAATAAAAATGATCTGGTCCTTGGCAGGTCTTAAAATTTGGAAAATAAAACCTCAGATGAACAACATCACATTACATATCACACTGTGCTATTTTTTAATTAACAAAAATTAAGTCAAAATGGAAAAGCCATGTGTGACAAAGTTAGGACACCCTATGATTCAATTGCCTGTAGATCCACTTTTAGCAGCAATAACTTGAATTAATCATTTTCTGTATGACTCTCTCACATCATTCTGGAGGAATTTCGTCTCACTCTTCTTTACAACGTTGCTCCAGTTTATTGAGGTTTGAGGGCATTTGTTTATGCACAGCTCTCATCACAGCAGTTCAGTCAGGATGAGCTCTGGACTTTGACTGGACTATTGTAACCCCTTGATTCTTTTATTTTCAGCCGTTCTGTTGTAGATTTGCTGGTTTTCTTGGGATCATTGTGCTGTTGCATCACCCAATCTTGGGCAAGCTTTAGCTGTCGAACGGATGGCCTCACATTTGACTCTAGAATACTTTGGGATACAAAGTTCATGGTCGGCTCAATGACTGTTGAGGTGCCCAGGTCCTGTGGTTACAAACCAAGCCCAAAATCATCAGCCCTCCACCAGCATGTGTATCTTTTGGGATGAGGTGTTTGTGCTGATATGCTCTTTAGGTTTTCACCAAATGTGGTGCTGTGCATTATGGCCAAACATCTCCATTTTGGTCTTGTCTGTTCAAAGGACATTGTTCTAGAAGTCTTATGGTTAGCATATATATGTATGTACAGTCATGTGAAAATGTTAGGGCACCCTATTGAATTTCATGGTTTTCTGTATCAGGACATCATAAAAAATGATCTGGTCTTAAAATTTTGAAAATAAAACCTCAGATGAACAACATCACATTACATATCACACTGTGCTATTTTTTAATTAACAAAAATTAAGTCAAAATGGAAAAGCCATGTGTGACAAAGTTAGGACACCCTTTGATTCAATTGCCTGTAGATCCACTTTTAGCAGCAATAACTTGAATTAATCATTTTCTGTATGACTCTCTCACATCATTCTGGAGGAATTTCGTCTCACTCTTCTTTACAACGTTGCTCCAGTTTATTGAGGTTTGAGGGCGCTGAAATGTTCTTTAGGTTTTCCGCATTATGGCCAAACATCACCTTGGTCTCATCTGTTCAAAGGACATTGCTCGAGAAGTCTTATGATTTGTTCAGATGCAACTTTGCAAACTTAAACTGTGCTGCCATGCTTTTTTTAGATAGAAGAGGCTTTTTTTCTGGCAAGCCTTCCAAACATGCCATACTTGTCACATATTTTTCTAATTGTACTGTCATGAACTTTATCATTTCACAGGGGCCCGTAGAGTCTGCGGTGTAGTTCTTGGGTTGTCTGCCATTTCTCTGAGTGTTACACGGTCTGATCATGGGGTGACTTTGCTGAGACGTCCATTCCTGGGAGGATTGGTGTCTGTTTTGAATGTCTTCCACTTGTGAATAATCTTCCTACGGAAGCCAGTGGAGTGACGCTAAAATTGGAGTGATATGATCACGCTTTTTTGCACCAGTTAACAATCTGGCTGCTGCATTCTGGACCATCTGCAAACAAACCAATGAAGATTGGGGAAGGCCTAGGTATAAGGAATTACAGTAGTCCAATCGTGATGTGATAAATGCATGAATAACTTTTTCCAAGTCTTGAAAGGAAAGTGTTGATTTAAGTCTAGAAATGATTCTCAATTGATAATAGCTGTTTTTAACAACTGAGCTAATTTGCTTTTCAAGGCAAAGCTCAGAGTCAAAAATAACACCTACATTTTTTGCATGTGACTTAACATATGGAGTGAGACTGTCTAAGTTACTAACTATAGAGTTTCTGGTTTTAGAGGAACCAAAAATATTAATAATTATTTCACCTCATAATGTCAGATTTTACTTACCCTCTTAATTCCTATGTTAACTGTAAGGGTGTCCTAAGTTCGTCACAAATGGTTTTTCCATTTTGGCTTTATTTTTGTTAAATTAATAATGGCACGGTGCAGTATGTCATGTGTTGTTGTTCATCTGAGGTTTTATTTTCCAAATTGTAAGACCTGTCAAGGACCAGATATTTTTTAATTTTGTCCTGATACGGAAAACCATGGAATTCAAGAGGGTGTCTTAACTTTTTCACACGACTGTATGAAATTAAGAAAATATGTATGAAATGAACAAGTGAACAAATGAACATTATGAACTCTTACCAGTGCGATCACAGTGGCTCCAGCTCCAGCACAGGCAACAATATAAAGATGGTAGGACAGATAGAACTGTAATAAAAAGAGTTTAGGAAATCCATTAAACACAACTAACAGAGCTATAGACCTTGCCTCACAAAAATGTAATATTCCTAATTCAAAATAAACTGTACCTATTAAACCTTTCCTTTAAAAAGTATATATTTTTTAAAGGATAAACAAGTCTTGTCAAATTAATACAAATCAACATTCCTTAAAAAGGTACAAAAAAGTATCTTTAACCCTACAAAGCCTACTGTATCATATTTGATACACAAAGGACTCTGAATAATCAACATGAACAGAATTTGCTGTCAAACCTGTTGCACACAATCTACTACGTGCCTTCTGTCAATTTGATTGATAATTGAAAATTGTAAAAACATTCAGGTCGTGGTTCAGTTTTTTTTTTTTTTTGTGAAATCTTTTCTGATTTTTATAAGGTAAACCTAAGAATTACTTTGATATTGTTAGTAACGTTTCAAAATAATAATAGTGAAGTGACTCAGGTTTACTTGATTATCCATACATCATTTTTGAAAAATCATGTTCAAATATATCAAATATGATCCATCAGGCTTTTGAGGGATGTTTGATCATCATTGCATTGCATTATATGTTTTGAAACCACAGAGCTTTCATAAAACAAAAAAACAAAAAAAAACAAATAAGCATTTAAATATCATCTTTTTCTAAGACATATTTTTTTAAGTTTGCATATAGAGTGACATCGATTTATATAATGTAAGTAGTCTGCTATACTCTTATAAAGATCTCATTGATTTACATTACAGGCTATCAGAATTTCTTATTTTAAGCCATATAAAGGCCCCCCCCAATATTCTCAGTGTCTCATAGCATATGAGCCATAAAAGCTCAACATAAACACATATACAAGCTTTTTCTTTTTAGATTTTGTCTAAAGTTTCAAAAAACTGTTCCATCAAAAAAAAACTCAACTATTATTTAATGTTTTAGGCTTTACAAGTAAACATGTAGACATGAACAGAAAAGATCTTCCTGTCAATACATATGTGGTGATCTTCAGGGAAAAATGAAGTAACTTTACCTCACTAGTATTGCAGATGTCGCTTAGCGTGGAGCCACAGGCTTTACCAGGAGTAGCGTTCCATGGGATGATTCCTGAAAATGATTATATGCATCACATACATTAATCTAAAAGGTTATAAAGGACTAATAAAGCAATAAACTTGAATAATTATAATTATAAAATATATATTAAATATAAATATAAAAATTAAATAAATGAAATACATATATATGTATGTACTACGGTGGCCGTGAAGTGCAAAGCAAATCACAATTCTGAAAACAAAATAACAAAAAATTCCCACTGTTAGGGGTTTCAGTAAAGGCAAGAGAAGGAAACATCTGATTGTATTTTTTTTAAAGGAAGTGTACACTGACAGATTTATCTCAACAGCTGCATTCCATTAGAATAACTCACTCCTTACATTGTAAAGTGATGTTGATATTGCAACTAAATACAACCAAGTATTACCCACTGGTTCACGGTTGAGGACAATCAAGGTTTTTACCATACTGCCGCACATCGACACAGATGTTGTCCACAGAGGTGAGATTGGCAATAGGGGACTTCATGGCTCCACATGTGGTCCACATGTTATAAAACAGGAAAACGGGCACCGCAGAGAAGCCAAAGATGCCCAGCCATCCCAAGCCCAGAATGTAGGTGAGGAACACAAACTTAAAAAAAGAGAGAGAAGGTTGTTAGCCTCTCATGCTCGCATATCCATTCAATATCCACATATCTAATATTATGATGACTAGAATAATCTCATCGTTTTTAAATCCTGCAGTGCATACTGTATGAATGTGACCCAGAATCATGACCTATTTACCGCCAGATCACCTTGGATGTGTTGCCACTTGATTATCACACTCACTCATGTGAACATACACACATGTTTTCCAGACTAATGCTTGACGCATGCATACATGGCCTAAAGGCTTTAAAGATGGATGCTACTGGACATCTGCAGTGATTAAAGCAACTGGGGTATATAGCACTGATCGTGCCAGATCTGTCCTCAAGGGTTGGGATTGGCCTATGTATGTACAGTGGGTGTGTATGTGTGTGTGAATATGCCAAATCTAGCATTAAAGGGGTGGTTGACTGCTTTTTTCTAGGCTTGATTGTGTTTATGGGGTGCAGTCTAATGTGTTAATGCTTTGTTTTAAACAAAACGCATTATATTTCACATAATTTACATTTATTCTGTCCCTTCTCTTATGAACGCTCTGATGATTTCCTGGTTTTATGAAGCCCCTCCCTCAGAAATACGCAATGGGCTCAGATTGGTTAGCTGGCCCAGTGTGTTGTGATTCGCTAAACCGCCAAGTGGACGTTCAGAAACGTCACGCCCCTCACCTCAGTGGCATGTGCTCCGGTGTTGTATTGTAAACAATGGCGTCATCAATATTGCTTATCAATTTAATCCCGAATGAGACCCTGAGAATATTAGTGAAGAGGATCATGCAGAACCTGTGCAAGCACAGCTTAAGAACCGCTGCTTTTAGAACACTGATTTTGAAACTTGTGAATCCATTAGAATCGTTAGAAGACAGAATCGCGATTCATATATGAATAGATTTTTTCGTGCACCCCTAGTTTTGACGGCATGGCAACAACTCTTCCTCTTCTCTAAAGCAGCGCAACATGGCCTCACCCCCTTTGTTGCATGTTCCCAGGGGCGGGGTTTATGTAAATTTCAGGGATTTTTTTTGTGATGTCACCAACCTGGAAAGAAGCTCGTTGTAGTCCCTACGAGCTGTAACTGCAGGCATTAAACTGCCATTATTTTAAAAGACATTATCTCCATTTGCATCGAACTTTCAGCGTCGTAACTTTGCAGATATTGTTTATTCTCAAACAGAAACATTACAAACTAATTAAAGTAAAAAAAAAGTGAAATCACAATCAACCACCCCTAATGTTTATGGATGGGGGAAATGCATTCGTATGAGCATGCACGTTTATATAATTATGTGTAAGTCTATTTTTTTTAAATGTGCCTGTGGCGATATATCTGCAAAATGCAAATTACAAGTTATACATAGGTTTTTCTATGTATCACAACAGTTCGGAAAGTGAGTGGCTCTAAAGGGTTAATGTTCTTTAATGTTTGAAAACACTACACTAAACCCTGCCGTAAACATAACCGATAGTGTTAACAAAAGCAAACGTGAGATAAAAATGCATTTGCTCAAAAAATGATGCCATTTTAGCTTACTTCTACAGGTCTTTGAGGAGGATTCGTACTTGAGCTCTACACATCACAAGTAAAATGCTGTACCGGGTGAGATTCTGAGCAAGTTTACGCTGTCAAAACAAATGCCAAACATATGGAGCTGGTTGTGTGATGCAAACATCAAAATGTGTTAGTTTACAAATCATGCATTATGGTAAAAGTGTCTGAGGCCATAATAACATAGTACTGTGCAAAGAAAATAATGTGTGAAAATAAGTCTTTATTAATCAAAAACCTGCCCCTGTAACCATACTTTGTGTGAAAAGGAAAAAAAGTTTTATGTCGGTACGTTTTTGTGAGTTTTGCAGAAACATAGGTAGAGGAATATTTTTCCAGTGAGACTGGGTTTTTATTTTGTATGTCCATGCTTGTATGTGCGCACTGGCCTCACCATGGCACTGATGCAGCGTCCACACACAGTGGTCTTGAACTCGCTGTGCATCTCTTTGACAGCACTGGTGGTATAAAAGCCTTCAGCCAATAGGATGATGCCATACAAGAAGAAGAAACAGGCGATTCCATAGATGATGTACTGCAAAACCTGAACCCTGTATAACAAAGGAAAAATTTAACTATAGTGAATGTGTTAATGTAAGAGATCCAGGGTGGGCATAAATCTCTCAACATTATCCAATATTTTTAAGGACAAATAGAGATTTTCTTATTCTACTGGCACTTGTTCCTTTCAAATTAAAATGCATGAAAATATATCAATTTAGATGAAATGATACCAAAGTATAGTCATAGCTTATTTAAGATCACATTTCCCAGAGTTCTTGCTCAGTAAACAATTGCGGCAGTGATTGATTTGACTTTTATGTGGGGGATGCAGATGTACTCTTGGCAGATTTGATCAGGGCCACTGACAGTAAAGATGTACACAGGAAATTAAAGGCAATAGGTCAATAGGTCCAAAATGCAGCAGCTAGAGTTCTTACTAGAACCAGGAAGTATGACCATATTAGCCCGGTTCTGTCAACACTGCACTGGCTACCTATTAAACATCGTATAGATTTTAAAATCTTGCTAATTACTTATAAAGCCCTGAATGGTTTAGCACCTCAGTATTTGAACGAGCTCTTGTTACATTATAGTCCTCCACGTCCGCTGCGTTCTCAAAACTCTGGCCATTTGATAATACCTAGAATATCAAAATCAACTGCGGGCGGCAGATCCTTTTCCTATTTAGCGCCCAAACTCTGGAATAACCTACCTAACATTGTTCGGGAGGCAGACACACTCTTGCAGTTTAAATCTAGATTAAAGACCCATCTCTTCAACCTGGCTTATACATAACTAATATGCTTCTAATATTCAAATCCGTTAAAAGATTTTTAGGCTGCATTAATTAGGTCAACCAGTCCCCAGTAAAGCTCCAGATGACATGATGGAACAGAAAGTACTGCCAGTTATTTGCTGGCATTCTAGAGATCATTACTCAGCACATAGTCACCCTTGAACATGTCATAGACATGAATGCAAACAGACAGAAAAAGATAACCTCAAAATTTGCTTTAAATATACCTCTAATAATCATCGCAACTCACAGTAGTGATCTAAATAAACAAACAACTATCATTGGGAAGTTAGTATTTATGGTATTTGGTGTATTTAATGGCTGTTTATACGAACACACTTACACATCAGTGAGAGCAGCATGGTCAGAGGTGACGCGAGAAAAGTGGTTTTCCACCATGGTCACAGTGCCCGTAAGTGCCACATGCCCACAGCCGCAGAACAGAGCAACACCCGAAAAGCACAAGATGGTGGCCACCAAAGAGGCGTAAGGGACACCGCCCAGACACTTGATGCAACACTCGAAGCAGCCTGTAGGGGGAGAAAGACAGACTTTGTGTTTGTCGTAATTCACTACAGCAACTCTGATATTTTTATGCTGTGCTAATTAATCACACATACATTTTTAATATTGTATTTGAACACTGAACATGAGTGTCAGACGTATTATTCTTTAGAGTTATTAAGGCCACAAAGACAGATGATACTTCAGACTCCTACTTCAGACAGATAATGTTTTATCACTTTATCAACTCTGCCTTTGATGCCCCGAGAGGTGAGGTTCATGTATTTGGTGTCTTGACACCTCACTGCGACACAATCATGTCAGATGAAATCAGCTGGCCATCCATGACAAGCCATCTTCACACTCACGTCATATGACATGTGGTGAGACGGATGTACTGTAGGATGAAGTGTTTAAATACAGCCACTAACAAATACATTTCTCTTTTTTGAATGTTCAATGATCAGGTTCACTGTTAACAATCATTATTTTACAAAACAGAATGGAAACTGGAAAACACCCATATGTAAATGTAATATATGACCTATATTGCTATAACAAGAGTGATATTGCCATGACAGTGCCGATAGCCTAGTGGGCAGTGCGCCGACATATAACGATATTGCGTTGTTGGCGTCCCGAGTTCGGATCCCGGCTCGAGGACCTTTCCTGATCCCACCCATCTCTCTCTCTCCAACTTTGCTTCCTGTCTACTCTACACTACCCTATTTTAAAAATGGCAAAAATAAAATCTTTAAAAAAAGTGATATTGTCATATATGTTACCTATAAGGCCATATTTATATAAATAACATACTCAAACTCCCCATAGTAAAATTAGTATTATGTACATACAGGGCCTAAAATTAACACTCGCCAAGCGCCAAATCAGGTAAAAATCAACGTTGGTCTCACTCATGCACTTCCCTTTTAAGATGTGAACATCCTAATTTTAATCTTTATTCCTCATAACCCAAGAATTCGGGCGACACATACCTGGGGTTACGCCGCCTAAACGGTGCAGTGAAGTATAGTTTGAAAGGCTGCGCATTCGGCTGTACACATTCGCTGAGCCGCTTCAGACAGCTCACCAGTAGCGTTACAACGCACGAAAACACAAACAATTACGTCAAAATGCGCGGTTTTGGCGAGTTACCTTGTAAACGTAGTCTTAAATGAGTTATAAAGTCTTAAATGA
>NW_015630031.1:306946-315424 GCF_001515625.1 Sinocyclocheilus rhinocerous
ATTTTTGCAAAAAGAGTTTCATGGCCGGTAAAAAAAATTTTTGGCTGGTAAATTTTATCATGTCACCGGCCATTGGCAGGTGTGGCAAAAAGTTAGTTTTAGGCCCTGTGTACATATATCAATAATATCTATATAATGATTTTTATATGCTATTATATGTAACATCCATATATAACAATATTTCATTTATAAATGCAACTTTATTAAAACAACATATACAAAAATTAATGTTTATAATATGTTTATGTATTTTTTTTTTTAACATGTTTGTTAGATTAAACAGATAACTGTCCTTCAGTTGCCAGCAGTTCTCCCTCACCAAAGAATGCATGATGATGGGAAGAACACACAAGGCTGTGTTCAGAATCTACAAAGTTTATTGGACATATACACAGTTCATTTTTCTTATTATGCATATTCACGTTATTATGCATATTCATCATTGAACAAAGATTTTCAAAATTGAACTTCTTTTCTATGACTCTCTCAGACTCTCCCAAGGTCTGGAAAGCAGTTATATTTGAAACAACACAGCTCATATCATAAGTTATCTAGGTCAAAGAGGAAGTGCTGTGAAGAAATGGAGTTATAGAGTACAGAAATCAATGGAACACGATCAACCAGGGCCCACAACAATAACCTGCACCGGGGTCCGCACGGGGCCCTGACAATGTCTGCCTTTTATATTTATGGATGGATATACATATACATGACATTAATGTTCAAAAATGTATTCATGTCCAAAAATGCATCACACATACAAAAACATACATATTTGTATGGGATATTGTTCCAATTTCTAATAGCTTTCATATATGTTTTTACTTCATATGGCAATATATTTCATACCTGAAAATTAAACATATGTACATATATTAATTACATTTACATATGGGTACTAGTACTTTTACAATGCCGCTTTCTGAAAAAAAAAAGTCCTCAGTTAGAAAACGTAATATTAATATTATAATACAATAATAATATTACAACGTAATATTTTCAACATTTTAGAATGATAAATTTGGAAACACATGGGAAAATGTATTTCTGTTCTCACTCATGCACTTCCGTTTTAAGATGTGAACATCCTAATTTTATTCTTTGTCCATGCCTTCTGAAGAGTGAGAAATATTCTGTGTGCAGTGAAGTCACTGCTTATTCATTTTGTTCTCTGCCTATTTATCTTCTTCCAAAGACATTAAACAACACCAACTCCCCCACATGCATGAATAATGCATTATAGATAGACTAACATATGTACATATATTAATTACATTTACATATGGGTACTAGTACTTTTACAATGCCGCTTTCTGAAAAAAAAAAGTCCTCAGTTAGAAAACGCAAAATTCAACATTTTAGAATGATAAATTTGGAAACACATGGGAAAATGTATTTCTGTTCTCACTCATGCACTTCCCTTTTAAGATGTGAACATCCTAATTTTATTCTTTGTCCATGCCTTCTGAAGAGTGAGAAATATTCTGTGTGCAGTGAAGTCACTGCTTATTCATTTTGTTCTCTGCCTATTTATCTTCTTCCAAAGACATTAAACAACACCAACTCCCCCACATGCATGAATAATGCATTATAGATAGACTGCAACTTATGATCTCTATGGTACACAGAAAAAGAGTGTTGAGTGTCTGCCTGAGGAACTACAATTTATTACCCATAAAAAAGCACTGTGGCAGTACCACGGTACAGTGATGGTATCAGATAATACTGTAAATAAATTATGTATTTATTTGTATAGAATTTTTTACAATACATATAATACTATATGACTGTTTACCAGATTAATATACAATATTAGCATGGTAGATGTCAAAAAATGTTGTACATGTTTTGCAAGTGTACTATGTGTTTACAGCTCTTGTGTTGAAGCTTTTTGCATAATTTTAGAGCATAATAGGACTCTTATGTAATCCAAGCAAGATGGATGTTTGCATGATTTAAGAGAACAAACTGCATGTAAGAAAACAGAAAAAAAGTTTTATACCTTGCTTTGCCTTACTGTTACTGGTTTCAAACTGTATATACGTTAGGAGTTAATAGGGATTTTCTTTAGAAAGTCATGCTAATAGAAGAGTACACCAGCAGGGTCATTTCTGACATCAATGGGCACTCTGACCCTCCTGTCACACATAATTAGCGATGCTAATTAATTTTTACAGTGAGCAGAACTTCTCTGAATATACAAAAGCATCTGTTCTGCACTGTCACACTGTTACCTCTTACAACAGCTGCTGCTCAGTTCATAATAGACCATTTAAAGAGGTAAAATGGTTTCTCAACATGAAGAGGATGATTACAGCAGTTATCTGACAGCAATATGAAATTTCATTTAATGTGCGCTGTGACTGGTTAGATCAAGAGTGGTTGTAAAAGAACATATGGCTACTGCAGGTAAACTTGGGAATGAAACATGGCAGGTTAATATATTTGACTATCTTTCCCAGGTTTATTCTTATAATGATGTCACTCATTTCACGTGTGTGTTCACTTAATGTACAGCTGATTTTGTAATCAAGTAAAAAAAAAAAAAAAGATACTGAAACTTTTTATAGATTGATCTTTGTTTGTGTAATGTAAAATACATTTATTTTATAAATTAAATAAAAGTATTTAATTGTAATTCCCACTAATTTGACATGACGTGACATATGGCATAACATTTATCACTATTATACCATTAAAAATATTGAATACCACTTACATTTTGCTTTTGATTATGTTTTCAATGTAATTTTTGTTCTCTGAAAATGCAGAAATTGTCCATCACTTTCTGTTTAATAGTATTGTTGTCACATTTATACTCTTTAAAGGAATAGTTCAATAATGAAAATTTTGTCAAAAGGAAGAAAATTACAATTTCTTAAAAGTACAACAATTATCTTTTCAAAATGAATAGAATAGAATAAAGATATAAAAAAATTCCTGACATTTTTAGGCATAAATGGCGCTGTTTCCTGAGAATGGGCTGTGTTACACATGCAAGTTTATTTGCATCAACCAGAGATCTGGACACGTGATATTCTTCAACCAACCACATTTATTATTATTCTCAATGCTCATACAAACTAATTTCCATGAGTGAACTGCTTAATTCAACCATGTGTTAGTCGTAGGTCAGGCACACCTGAAGAACAGAGACAATAGAGCGAGAGGAGATACATGCTGCTTGTGACACAGAGTTCTTATATAATGCTTGTTAAAAATAGCTTCAAACACACACACACACACACACAAAGAGGAAAAAAGAAGAGCGTAAAATTGCACACTCTTGCGTGTGCCACTGGTGTTTCCATGGCAACCCTGTGCAATTGGTCTCCTTAACACCTCATAATTGCAGCCGTGTGAATATCTTTGGGATATCTTACTGCTTTAGAAATTGGCTTCATAAAATAATGTGAGAAATGGCTGGAGCATGATGTTGCTATTTGCTCTTGGGGAGATAGTAAGACATTGTGAAGTGACTTTTACACATGACCCTGTCTAAATGAAGAGACATGAAGGTTGTGTGCTCAATGAATAAATTCATTATTATGACTAAATTCAGAATGATTCCAGTAAGGACATGTCCTAAAAATATTTTAACTGCCAAAAGTTCTCCTTTATGGAGCTCTGAAAGAGGAGATGAAGCTCTGAGAGAAGCAGCTGTGCATCCGTGTTGCATAATAAATCTATCTCATTAATGTTAATGAGCTAATGAGGTTAAACCAGAGGTGCTGAGATGCTGCCTGACACTGTAGATACATGCCGGGTTACAGTAAAGCTTAGTGGTGCTTACACAAAACTGAGTACAATTACAAATGAAAAGTTAGTGCACATTTTGAATTCAAAATGTATTGGGATAAAAAAGTGCTCTCCCTCAGAGCGTCCTGGTGCCCGTTGAGGACCTCCAATGGGCATCCGTGACAGTGCCTGAACCGTTCTCCATTTATCAAGTGTTTAAGAGCTTTAATGGGCCATAGACAGGCAAAACAGGGCAGCTCTCTTTGCAGCCATAAAGGAAATCAATGAGCTATTCATTAGTGTTGAATTTAGAATGCAAAGTTTACACGGGTCATCTCTCTCCGTCTCTACACTCAACTGTCTCCCTCAGCTATTTAGCATCTGACAAAATACATTTTACAACTGCATACAGAACTCATAAAGTTTGGCACAATATTTTTTATTTTACTACTTCAACATGTCCACTGTACCAGAAGAGGATTTTAGGTCCCTTCATTAAACTGGAAGATCTGGTATGTTCTATGGAATGAGCTCCACATTAAAAAAAGGGATACTTTTTGTTACAGCTAAATTTATAAATTTGTATAATTTATTTCTCACATTATATTTATGGTTTGGTTCAAACCTTACATTTTGAGATTACATTAATCAATCATATTTATTTTCCCAAAGACACACACATTCATAGAAAGCAAAAAGATGATTTATTATACAGACCTACCATACTTAATCAAAATGTGTTCTTTAGACATAAGCCAAAATGTTACTTAAAGGCGTGGTTCATTGCGATTTCACTTTTTTAACGTTAGTTAGTGTGTAATGTTGCTGTTTGAGCATAAACAATATCTGCAAAGTTACGAAGCTGAAAGTTCAATGCAAACGGAGATATCCTCTTTTAAAATTCTGGCACTTTAATGCCTACAAAAACGGCTGGTCTGTTCATATATGAATCGCGATTCTGTCTTCAAACGACTCTAATGGATTCACAAGTTTCAAAATCAATGTTCTAAAGCAGAGGTTCTTAAACCCCATAAACACAATCAAGCCTAGAAAAAGACCAGTGAACCACCCCTTTAATGTAGGTCAATATAATAAATTTGTGCCTTTTTACAACTTAATTCCACTATAAACAAAAGCTAAATAAGCTATAAGACTATATAAAATTATAAAACTTAAACTAAAAACATTTTGTTAGTCAATGTTTAATTTAGCTTAGTTACTATAGGCTAAATAAAGACAACTACGGATTGCCTTAATGTTTATTGTTATACATTAAAAACTATATTTCTACAATATTTCTATGATTTAACCCATATAAAGTGGCATATAATGCCATACAAGCCATATAAAGTGTAATGTGGGGTTTGGGTTTTGTTTTTGTTTCATGTTCATGTCCATGTCTTTTATTTTGTAATTGTTTCCTGATGTTCGTGTCATGCTTCCCTTGCCTCATGTCTCTCTGCCTTGTGTTTGTGTCATGTTCTGATTGGTTGTTTTAGTCATGTGTCTTGTTTCCCATTGGTTTGTTCTTGTCATGTGACCCTCTTGTTTCCTATAAGTAGCCATCATGTTGCCATTGTCGGTCGTCGTGTATTAATGTTGTAAACCTGCGTCGGTGAGTCTAGTCTGTTCATGCCACGTCAAGTCTGTGTATCTTGTTTGGATATTGTTTGGATGTTTGGATCACTCTGTAAATAAATTGCACTTGGGTTCTCACTTCAACTCGCCTTCAGTGGACTGAATCGTTACATAAAGTCCTATAAAATTTACTTAAATTAATGTATTTAGGTTGATTCTGTGATATTAAATCATATTTCTGACCTAAATAAAACCAGTTAATTTAGATGTTATAATTTTTTTTTTCAGTCTGTTCTGTACATCATAAAGCCAAAACACTATTTAAAAAATTTTTCTATAGTGGTGTTATTTGCTTTTAGACAAACTGAACAAAACAGGCTTAAACTGATTTGACCAATGTCTTCCATCTATCAAACATTGCTGTCAACAGTATAAAAATGCCAAATACCAAGTTCAAAATCTTGTAAAACACAGAGACATCAGCCTCTTGGGACTAACAAGAAAACCAGTAAAGAGGCCGATTGATCTGAGGCTCTGACAGTTAACCGTTCCTGGTCCAGGATGATAGATCAGGTCAGCTTTAATCTCTGCTTCACATCCAACACTAAATGACCTAAAAGTGAGCACCAATGTTTATTTAGCATTTGGCATTGCTGCATTTGGTAAGTCGGGTCAGATTATGTGATGTCAGTGAATCAGTGCGTTTCGATGGAGAGCGAGAAAGGCAGGCAGGAGTTTTATGAGTTGAACAGACCTAGATGGGTAATGGTTTGGAATTGCTATCATCCACCCCCACCTCAGCGGCCACTGCCAGATGCAGCTGCTATAACTGTGATTTGTTATATGAATTTATACATGTAGCTAGAAGGCAGCAACAGCTGTTAAAACTGAGAATGGCTCTACATGATGGTCCAATAATAAATCGATAAATTATTACAAAATGGCTTAGCTCTTTTTGAGCACACAAATACATCAAACACATGAAATACTGCATTAGGGAAAATAACCCCTTTATGTTTTACACACTTTTTCCAAAATGCAAATGAGATTTACAATAAAAGATAAAGCTGCAAAATATTGATTCCAAATAAAACAAAAGGCCCTCTGCCCTGCAAAACATGTTTATGTAGGTGCAGACTTTCTAAAGGGCTTCTGAATGGCTGTTGCTCCTCTGTGAGATGTTCTGCAGTGGTAAGCGATCAGAGTGAGTGTTCCCCTCACAACCTCTTTTCACAACAGTACAGTAGATCCTCTGCCAGAGAGTTTAGCAAGGTTTTCTCAAATGAAACCGAGAGTGAGAGAAACAGAGAGATGGAAGACAGGAAAGAAACAATGAACGCAGATTTTTTTTGGCCCGGGGGCTGGTGAAAAGTGGTTGCCATGGCAGCGTTCTGCCCACGACCCAGTTGAGTGCACCCACATCTGACTGTCTCCGCAATGCTACGGTTTCTACATGCTTCCCACTCATTCACTAGCCCGGGGAAGAGAGTGTGTGTGTGCATGTGTAAACCTGACCTGAACTGTGGTTACTTGAAGGACAGAGATATTGGTCTATTATTAATCTTTACATTTATTGGAATAGTTCATTCAAAAAGTCTTTTTTGTTCCAAACCTGATTTTCTTACATCTGCAAAACATTCAATGTTTTAACTGCTTTGTCCACGATGAAAATCAGCAGAGTCTGATCATCTTCGTTTCAAAATTGAATTTTGCAACATTGACACTGTTATTGAATGGAATCGAAGCAGCACTGAACTGAAAAAAATGACGCTACTGTCTTCTGTAGAGCTGCTTCATAGTTAAAGTGAACTCACTGATGAACTTTACACAGTTATTGAACTGAACTCAATCAATACTGAGCTGAATAGTGACACTATTGTCTTCTGTAGTGCTGGTTTATGCAACAGAATTTGAATTTTATCTCATTTGATGAAGTTTGCATCATTGATTCTGTTTATTACTGTGAAGCTGCTTTGGAACAATCTGTATTGTATAAAGTGCTATAGAAATAAATGTGACTTGTCTAAAACTACAACCCCACCGACTTTCATTGTACACTGAACAAATGGTAACATCTAAATGAACTGGGTTTAAGTCAAATATATGGTTTAGTAGCGTAAGGTCAACTTAAATACATTAATTTATATAAAACGACTTTATATGGGTTAAATCATGAAGATATATCTCTAGCAATCATTGCAGGTCACCACTTTTTGCGGTTTATGGACAATATATATTTATTTAAGTATAGTTTTTGTGTTCCACAGAAGAAAAAGAAACATACATAATCATAAAAAATCTAAATCATTGGAATGACATGAGGGAGAGGACATCATTTTCTCTGTATGACAGTCCTCACCAGGGTCACCCCCTCCCACTTTGTCTCCTCTTCTGCTAAATGTGGAATATATAAAAAGATTCTATTTGTATTCATTAACCTACAAAGTCACACAGGTAGAGCCAATACTTTGAACTGTTTTAAAGAGTGCTTTCCAAGATTCAATTGCACTTCAAACAGCATTAAAATCTTCCAGTTAAATGTAAATTTAATATTTAAGCTTTTGTGGGTAAGCCTTGACCTCCCAAGCATTTAATTAACAACAGATTGTGTGAAAAAAAGTAGAACAAGAATCCAAACATCTTTGTTTAATGATTGGTTAATATTTAAATGGTCGTGTGCATATTTCTGCTATAGGCCATTCCTTTTTAGGAGTGGCATATTAATTTGTAGGCCAATTTTCTGTGCACTCTGAGAAGAATTCTCTCTCAAGTGAGAAAAACACTGACACAATGTCAGTTTTGGTAGAGACACAGCCGATCTGTTCAAGCTGTTGAAGCCCTGCCATTTCTCTCTGCCCTTATGGCTCATTATACATTTCTCTTTAATGTTTGCCACTGGCAAAATGTCCCATATTCGCCCTGTGCAAAGACTATATACTGTACGCCTGTATATTCACTCAGAATCACTAAAGAGCTTTAGACTGAATTATGCTTATTTATCTAACAAAGGACCAAAGAACTGATCTATCATTTTATAGCTTGAATAACATTGAGATAGAGGTTACAAATATTGCCATTTAAATTTAAAATTAACTGGTTTTAAATAAAATATATTATGTAATTGTTAGAAAACACTCTCTGTCTTGAGAATGTTCCAAATAT
>NW_015630032.1:0-9514 GCF_001515625.1 Sinocyclocheilus rhinocerous
TAGGGGCATAGCAGTGTCCGTTCATGTACTAGAAATCCCTACACACATTAAGTTTTTTTGACATACAGTTTTATAATTTACTGTTAGTTTACTGTTGTAACTTCACATCATAGACAAAGTACAGATTTAACTCATCCTTTGCTCAATTTTTCAGCATTTCTCTCTTTATGATCATTATTTAGACAGCAATACAGTATCAAACTCCAGATGTGGACAATCCTTTGTATTTGATGTCAAGAAGTAGTTTATTTTTTAAAGATTTATTTATGGGCTTTTTTATGACTTTATTTGGAAAGGACAGTGTAGAGTAGGCAGGAAAGCATTGGGTGAAGAGAGAGGGGAGCGGGATCAACAAAGGACCACGAGACGGTATTCGAACTCGGGTCACCGTGAGCGCAGTTGCGCTGTATGTCGGCGCACTAACCGTGAGGCTATTGGCGCCAAGAAGTAGTTTATTTTATGGCAGCTTCATAATAACAATCCTGTTTTAAATAATAAATCGCCATAAGAGGCATTATCTATAAAATCTTCCTAATGGAAAGCACAGCCACTATCATGCTCTGCAAGCTGGCCAGAAGGTAATTGCTGCATGCATTGGTAGAGTGAAGTCATTGTGGATAGAAATAGCCCAGAGGGATGTGTGTGAGGGAGGATAGTGGACTCAGATGACTGTGTCCTGGCCTCATGCACCGCAAATGTTCCATCCGACTGGCTTGAAACAAAAAGCAAAGTTAAAAAAATTTTGGAGAGTTTTGCTCTCCCCTCTGGCCATGTGGACAGAGAAATAGCCCGTCATTCTTTCTTTGATTTTCAACATCTGTGTAGTTGGAGAAGATGGAAGCCCTGGAGGGACATTTCCCTTTACAATTCAGTAAGAAGGAGACAGTGGAAGGCAGTAGACAGGTGTGTTCTACTGTGGATTTTAAGTTGAAATTGAAAAGTTATTAACTACTCTTAAGAAGACTGGACTAAAACGAAGAGCCTGTCTTTGACAGCGTTCACCAGTTTGAGTCTGTGCAACTCCATAGGCATGTGGAGATGCATGGCTTCAGCATCAAGAGTGCACATTAAAATGTTTTGGTGGTGTTTCATACTGTAGCATCATTTTTACAGCAGACAAAATTTACATTTACATTTAGTCATTTTGCCGACGCTTTTATCCAAAGCGACTTACAATTGGGGAATACATAAAGCGATTCTTCTTAAAGAGGCAAACAGACACAGGAAGTGCTTGAAATACCAAGTTTTAGGCATTGTTCAAATAAGTACAAGCTAGAAACGGGAAGGAATAAATAAAGAGAAAGAAAAGGGGAATACATAAAGCGATTCTTCTTAAAGAGGCAAACAGACACAGGAAGTGCTTGAAATACCAAAGAAAATAAACAAGCTAGAAAAACTATTTTTATTTAAGATGAAGTCAAGTAGCATTTAAAGAGATGAGTTTTCAGCTGCGGCTTGAAAATTGTCAGGGATTCAGCATTTCGGATAGGGGTGGGAAGATCATTCCACCAGTCAGGAACGGTGAACGAGAATGTTCTGGAAAGTGATTTTGAGCCTCTCTGTGATGGTACCACGAGGCGTCGCTCACTAGCGGATCTCAGACTTCTGGAGGGGATGTAGATTCGTAGTAGTGAGTGGAAGTAGGCGGGTGCTGAGCCTGTGGCTGTTCTATATGCAAGCATCAATCTCTTGAACTTGATGCGAGCCTCAACCGGCAGCCAGTGCAAGAAGATAAAGAGAGGTGTAACATGGGCTCTTTTGGGCTCATTGAAGGCCAGTCGTGCCGCTGCATTCTGAATAATTTGTAGAGGTTTGATTGTGCTTGATGGAAGTCCAGCCAGAAGAGCATTGCAGTAAGTCCAGCCTAGAGATGACAAGGGCCTGGACAAGAAGTTGTGCAGCATGCTCCGTTAGAAAGGGCCTGATCTTTCTGATGTTGTGCAATGCAAACCTGCAAGATCGAGCAGTCTTTGCAATGTGGTCTTTGAAGGTCAGCTGGTCATCAAAGGTTACACCAAGATTTCTGACCGAAGTCGATGGGGTAATTGTAGAAGAACCTAGCTGGATGGAGAAATCATACTGTAGAGTTGGAGTGGCAGGGAAGACAAGAAGCTCAGTCTTTGCCAGGTTGAGCTGTAGGTGATGTTCTTTCATCCATGCCGAGATGTCCGCCAGGCAGCCTGAGATCCGTGCAGCTACCGTTGGATCATCTGGTTGAAATGAAAGATAGAGCTGTGTGTCATCAGCATAGCAATGGTAGGAGAAGCCATGTGCCTGTATGATGGGACCCAGTGATGTAGTGTATATGGAGAAGAGGAGGGGTCCAAGAACTGATCCCTGAGGAACCCCAAAGTTGTAACTTGAGTCATTTATAAACCTATGCCAGAATGTGGCAAAATCCTCAGCTGTTATAGAAGTGGTGGGAGGTGGTGGAGGGGGACAGAGGAGAGAATTGAACGTTTTGAAGAGATTACGTGTGTCTGGAGCGCTGTTGATCTTGTTGTGGAAGTATGAAGATTTGGCAGTATGGACTTCAGAAGAGAAAGATGAAAGCAAAGACTGATACATACTCAGGTCTGATGGATCTTTTGATTTGTTCCATTTTCTCTCTGCTGCCCTGAGTTTGGTTCGATGCTCACTAAGAACATCGGATAACCAGGGGTTAGAAGGGGCAGCCCGTGCTGGCCTGGAGGAGAGAGGACAAATATCGTCAAGACAAGAGGTTAAAGTAGAGCATAAAGTGTCAGTTGCTGCACTCACATCCAGGTTAAAGTAGAGCATAAAGTGTCAGTTGCTGCATTCACATCCAGAGATGAGAAATGGGTAGGTGAGGGAAGAGAGGAGGATACTACAGAGGAAAGATGGGAGGGTGAAAGGGAGCGCAGGTTTCGTCTAAAAGTAACCGGTATAGGGGTTGGTGGTGCACAGGTAACAAAATGTAATTGAAATGTAATGAAAAAATTGTCAGAGATGTGTAGGGGTTTTACTGAAATGTTGTCTGCAATACAATTGCGTGTGTAAATTAAGTCAAGCTGGTTGCCTGATTTGTGCGTGCTTGTAGTGGTAAGTCGTTTGAGATCAAATGAAGCAAGGAGTGAATGGAAGTCTGTAGCATAAGGCTTGTCCAGATGAATGTTGAAGTCGCCAAAGAATAAAAGTGGACTGCCATCCTCCGGGAATGATCGCCAAAGAATAAAAGTGGACTGCCATCCTCCGGGAATGAGGACAGCAGCCCCTCCAGCTCCTCTAGGAAGGTGGCTAGAATTTGGCCAGGAGGGCGGTAGATTACCACAACCTGGAGTTTTATAGGAGCTGTTACAGTAATTGCATGATATTCAAAGGAGGTATAATTGGATAGGGGAGAGAGGGTTAAGTATTTCCAATTGTTAGAAATGAGCAGACAAGTGCCCCCACCCCGGCCAACCTGACAGGGGGTGTGAGAGAAAGAGAAATTGTTAGCTAGAGCAGCTGGGGTTGCTGAGTCTTCTGGACGAATCCGGGTCTCAGTCAAGCCCAAGATGCTGAGTGTGGATTGTAAAGAAAAAGCCGAAATGAAGTCTGCTTTGTTGACAGCTGACTGACAATTCCAGAGACCCACAGAGAAAGAAAGAGGTACAGTAGAGGATGTAGAGATAGAATGCAGGTTAGCAAGATTGCATTGGCGTCTGCGTGTGATGTTAGAGCGTTGTCGAGAGACAGGCAAAATGGTTGATGTTAGAGCGTTGTTGAGAGATAGGCGGAATGGTTAGGAAACACATGATAGAAATGGAAAAGAGAGGACAGGTAAGGAGAGTGTGTAAAGAGAAGATAAAAAATATACTTAAGTGTGATGGCGAGTTCGTAGCTCGGTGAAGTCGCGCAGGTAAAGTCGCAGGTCTTTACCCTCATTGGTCTTCACACAAGAAGGGCTGAACGCTTCCGCTGATGCTTCCGCGTCAGCGCACAAGCATCAAATAAATACACAGTAAAGTGAAAACAGCTGTGGCCGCCTTCTAATTAGCACAGCCAATGACCTATAGCAGGGCAAATGGTCCAATCGAAACTACAGTTCGCACTTAAGCGCAGGAAGGGAGCAATGCAAATAACAACACAGGCTCCTTCTAAGCCGAAGCAGTGCAAAGAACACAGGCTCCTTCTAAGCCGAGGGCAATTATTAGAATTACCAGTAAGTGCAATCAAAAATACAAACTCCAACAAAAATACAAAGTATAAATAGGTAGAAAACGAAATATTCCTTCCTAGCAGCAAGTAATAATTTAAACTATTTAAATTTAAACAACAAAATGTTGGTAAAATGCTGAACAGTGGCTGTCTTGTTGGTTTTCTTGGCTCATTATGTCAAAATGCAAAGTAACTTTATATTTCCAAGATAATATTGATGACTGCCTGATTTTAAGAATATTACTGACAATGAAGCATGATTATGTGATTATGGAGAATAGAATAGAATAGAATAGAATAGACTGGATAAATAAATTTTTTAAATTTACAAATAAATAAATATATATTTAAATCTGTTTATATTTAAGTATTAAATATATTTAGTTTTATTCATAATACTATTTTACATTGTCCTTGTTACACGTTACATGCACATGCTGTTGTAATAACAGTAAATTATGCATAATTACAAGTAACTAACCCTAACACTATAGTAATTACATGTTGTTAATTAATTTTACTCAGTGCTTAAGTATATAATTACATTATAATAAGGGCACTGTAAAATAAAATGTAACCAGATTATTTAATTAATGTTTAAAATGTTAGTTACATGTAACAAAATTATGCATATCTTAAATTTTAGTCCTGTCCAATGGTGTTTTTATTTGATTGGCAAAAGAATAAAGGAAAGCAATTTTTGTAAATAAAAAAAAAAATTTAAAAAAAAAAATATATATATGTTAATTTATATTTGTTTGTAAAATAATATAAATGCTTAATATAATATTAAAATGTAAATATATATATGGGTCAATATCACTGTAGGGTGCCTTTTGGCATCCTGTACATAAATAACTAATTTGCCATGATAACGTAACATAAAAAATGACTATGAAAGGGTGAGTTATATTAGGCTAAGTTTTTATATTCATAACAAAAAAAGTATTACTTGGCTCTTTAGATACATTTTCTAGATTTTGTTTTGTTTTGTGTAAGAGGATGCGTGTTATTTTGCTATGTCCCATGCAATGCTCATTAAATTTGAATGATAGTAGAATATTGTCAAATCATATAATTTAAAAAATGTTGTTCTCCTATTAATATTTTGTTAAATAAGAGATTACTCTTAATCTCTTAATCTTTTGAGTGTATAGATCATGTGGTAATAAAAACAATATTTTTATTTAATAAAAAATAAAAGTTTGTCCATGTCCCTTGAATGGTTGTCCACCCTGTCATATTGGGGAATCCACCCCTTGAAGAAAAGGACATCCACTTTAGGGACATCAGGACAACAGATTTTTTGTCTCTTCAGTGGTGGGAATTTCAACGACTGAGTTGAGTAAGTTGGTGACTTTTCAATTGACAAATTTTCTTCGTCTGAGTTTGCTTACTTGCTTTGCCAAAGCTTAACATCTCCACCCTGTCGGCATAAAATATGCCACAAGTGATTAGAATACAGTATTTTCAAAATATGTACGTTTAAATACACCAAATTCTCTTCAACAACCAGACTAAATATTTAGCAAGTCACAGTTTGTTGTAAGCTAATATGCTAATTAAAGCTCAAAATGTCCTCCCTGTCGTTGTTCCAAAATGTCCACCCTGTTGGCCACTTAGACTCGATAGAGTGGACATACACATGACAGGTATAGCATATAGCATAGCATTCATTTGTAGTATTGCTAAAAACTAAAATGAACACATATCAATGTGATTGAGGATGTAATTTTATTATTTATTATTATTTTTATTTTTTTTAAGTTGAATAAATGTATCATTGTCATATTTTGTCATGCTTTGCGTGTTCTGCATTATGTGTCCACCCCGTCATGTGCTGGTCCACCCTGTCATCTTGATATTTTACAATAATATTTTAAATAATAATTCAATCATATCTATATAATCCAGTGTGTTCAATAGCTAGGTGTGGGGGCAATAACATGCTAACAAAAAACTGCATCCAAATATCACAGTTTTCTCCAAATAAGAAAAAATACATGTGCGAATTATATGAGTTTCTTTAAAAACACATGGTTTACATAAATTTTTTGATGTATTTATAATTTGAAAGCAAACAAATAACCCTGTTTAGGAAAGGGCCATCATACCTTTCAGAAAATATAATTTGCATCTTAATTTTGCAATGAAAAAGTATTTAACAGTAATATATATGTCCATGACAGGGTGGACATATCTTATGGTTTATGCTTCGAATAATGGGCCATAATTATCTAAAAAAAAAAATGTGTGGGAGCTCAGCTAATATGTTTCTATAGTACTTGAATGTCTACTATTTATGACATGACATAAAGCGAATGGGGAATTAAAACTTGTTAAAACTAAATTTTTGAGTATTGTGAGTGTTGAAAGGCACTCTGTGGTGATATTGACCCATATATACATTTTAAAAGTTGCATTTAAAAATAATTTATCAATCTAATATGTGTTACATTTTTAAATAGTTTTAAATGTCATTTGTTATTTTATTTTTAAAGGGAACTCCTAGTCCTCCATAAAATGACAGTCAAACTTATTAAAGAAGGCTTATTAAATATTGTTTTATGTACTTTTGTAAAGGTTAGGGATTATATGATATGCACTCTGCAGTAAGCAGTACAGTAGTTTTTTTTTTACTCCAAACATTTCATGGGAGATAAAAAATAAAAAAAACAGAGCGAGGAAAGGAGAGTGTGTATGGGGAGGGCTGTAATGGAAGAGCGCCAGACAAGGTCAGTCTGTCTGCCATATTGTATGACCACTCCTCTGTCCCTCCCTTTCTCTCTCACTTTTCCCTCGCTTCCCTCACCTTCTGTCTCTCTCTGTCTCTCTCTCCCTCTATGTCTGAAAAGACAACTCTATGTCTTTTTTCTGCTCCTCTCCCATTTCTGCTCTACCAGCAAGCCATGAAGTAATAGTAACGATTCCAATTCTCCCCCACTCCGAGAGTCTAATGCAATTAAATGAACTGCAGGGAGGAAGAACAGAAGGACATATAGAAAAATTCTCACTTAATCCAATTAGAGACTACAGGCCAAAACAGGTCTTCAGTCAGCGTTATTAATTATTACGTCAGCATTCAGACAAACATTCTCTTAATCACAAAACCTGTCTTGTTGACTAATAGAAACACTGTGAGTTATTTCATCATGTACCACTATTATGGTACAATAGTGATGCTGTTTGATTTTGTTTTGTATGAGTAATGAGTGTTCCCCCACCTGTTTTCCACTTTTGCTCTCTTCCTGCAGGTGTTTTAATGCATTTTTTGCCCCCAAGACTGAGGTTAATTTAGTAGCATCTTTTGTTTGTTCCTAACCAAAAAACATTTTTCTATGTGGTGGCAAAGAAGTCACAAAACCTTCAGATATTCGGCATAGATTTTCAAGGTCTTCAATGGCACAGTATTTTGCTTTTTCCCCCCAATCAGACGACTCTCAAAACGTGGCAGCCCCAGAGTAATCACAGCTGTCTAAACCGAGCTTGAAAGGCCAGAGAGTTCAAGGAACACTGCTGCGAACGAATCACCCAGTAGGATGTGAAAATGCTCGGCGAATAAATGCGGTAATATGTGTGTATAATGTGCATAATAATGAACACAAATCCGGCTCCAAGGCATTTAACCCTCATCTTACTTGAGGCTCATGGCTGTTTAGCCAAATTACTGCAGGTGTCCATGAACATGAGCCAACCAAACAGTAATTACCAACATGGACACAGTTATCAGAGCTTTTTTGTTGTTGTTTTTATGGCTTACTCAGATACCTGGAACTGGACTGATTCCAGCCAAAACTCGAATCAGAGCAGAAGAGCTAAAAAATACCCAGAAATGAGGAATTTCACAATAAGGCAAGGTTCTTGCACTGCAAAATACAGTTTTCATAATCAGTATTTTTGTACTGTAAAATATCTAAACTCAAATATCTTTTATTGGACTTGTTGTCCAGTGAAATATCTAAATAATATTTAAAACCTGTTTTCAGAACATTCTTAAGGCCCGTTCACAGCAAAAAATGGTAACTATAAAGATAACTATATTAGCGTCCACACCAGCGGACGATATCGTCCATTTATTCTAAGCGCACACGCGTCTGCCGCTTTAAATTCTCTAGCTTGTTACAGCAGGATTGATTCTGATTGGCTGTCTGTGTTTTTATTGTTCATCAGCTGGAAAAAAAATATTTTGAAAGTGATTCCAGTGATATCTGCTATTCTTTAATATTGAGAACGATTTTTAGAACTGTATCTTTATTGTTATCTTTATATTTATCGTTCCTGCTGTGAACGGGCCTTTAGAATATTTATTTTCAATTGTTTTTTCAACATCTTGAATAACATTTATTTTTTAATAATTTTTGCATGGACCTCAAGAAGTTTAGCTAGAATTGTGCTTAAAGCATGAAAACCATGAGAAGTAATAAAAGTATGAGAAACTGTTTGCCAACAAACTGTTTATATTTTTTTAATGGACAGCAAGACAAAAAAAAATGATTATGAAAATTGTATGAGCAACATTCACTCAACCAATTACATGACTTTGGGGGCGGGACTATGAGTTTGGTGCCAATAGTAGCACAGCAATTACCTTCAAACACACTGTAATTAAAATTGTAATGGGTAAAATATGTTTATTTGGTTATTTACCATGTTAATACTTCAGTACTGATATCATATAAATACCATGGCATATATAAATATGATAATCATTTAGTACAATGAAAACCTTTGGTGTAGGATTTACTTCAAAACAATTTTCACTCAGACATTGCTAGTAAATTAATAAAAAGAAAACATACTCCTTTAATCTTTTATTTACAACTTAGGGGGGAAAATACAGTGTAATGTAGTATATATCAAAGTACATTTACTATAAATAATACTTTTTTAAAGGTGAGGTACTTTCTATTGTCCTTAGTGTGCGATCTTGTTGATGTAATATTTAGAATGAACTGGTTAAAAATTACTACATAAATGTGTATGTAAATGTGGTCACTGTCACGCATACAGTTTTGTCCTCAGTGACATTTATTAATCCACTCTCTTGTGCGTTCTCCATTGTTTACATTGTCTTTTCTCTTATTATAATCTCAGGCCCTCTAAAATCTCCTTTTGCTTTCTGGGTCAAGAATTCCCAGAGATTACCTTCAATCCTCCAAGCTGCATTATTTATGACAAAGGCCTTGCTCTTGTATTATTAGGATGAGGTATATAAAAAATGAAAGGGGTCATATGATGCTATTTTAAAGATCATTATTTTGTGTATTTGGTGTAACAGAATATGTTGACATGCTTTAATGTTCAAAAAACACATTATTTTTCAAATACTGTACATTATTGTAGGTCCTCTATG
>NW_015630032.1:9589-12496 GCF_001515625.1 Sinocyclocheilus rhinocerous
TTTTGGAAGGCCAAACAAAGTAGTTTCGCTTTCACAACGAAACACACAGCGACTCCACAACACGGCCAACAATACTACAGCGAGAATCAAAGTTACGCCTTCTTTCTTTGCGTTAACATTTGGGCGGCGTTATGCAAATTTTTCCACATAGTGATGTAGATATGTGGGGGTGTGTTAGAACGAGCTGTTTTAGGTAGGCGTGGCTGACTCTTAACTTTTATAAAGTATGTCTCTTTGGATTTGAGACTTTAGTCTTTGCAACTTTACAGATCTTCTTTATGCACCAAGAGCTTGTAACACTCCAAAGAGAAAGGAAAACTTGAAATCACATCATATGAACCCTTTAAATAAATCATAAGAGCCCACACAAACACACACAAATAGGCATGCCCTTATTCTCCTCGGAAGGATTTCCATCTAATCAAATACTTTAAGAAAGCCGTTGTTCCTCGGAAATGCAGCGTAAGGCTCAGAGCTCGAACGACACGATGCTCACATGACAAACATAAGATTTGCACTAATGCCAAGACCTGGAGCCAAGCAGGGAGATTAGAATGGTTGGATTGTTCAAGCGATCGTGAGTCGCTCTAAGCTGTAGTTACTCAAACAAATGGGATTGTACTCCAGGCTGGGTGTGTGTGGAGCTGCCTGGTCTGGCTGCTCTCTTAAGCAAATGTTGCCGACACAGTTCTCAGATACTGACTTTTGTTTTGTTTTGTTTTTTTTCATTCTGCCTTGTTTCCTGCTCATTTGACATTTTCTGGTATTAGTGTGGGTTAACGAGTTTTTGATTAGCTGTAGCTGCTTGAAGTTCATTGTTTGTTAATTAGTGAATGCCCCAAGTCACTGATAGTAATGTTCAACTACTGTCTACTTCGATTCCAAATAGGAACTAAATTATCTTTTGAGTGCACACAAAAGATGTGTCTGAATATGCAATGGTAAAAAATTAAGAAAAATAGCAAAACGTAGTATGTCAGAGGGGTAAGGTATGCAAAACAGTAGGCAAACACACAGATGTCTTAGAAGACATTTTAATAACAATAATAATAATAATAAATAGTTTATTATTATTATTATTATCAACATTTCTAAATTATTATTAAAAAGTTCACAATAATAATAGTAATAATAATAATAATAATAATATTAACAACAACAATACTAATAATAATAATAATATTAAAAACACAAAACCAGCACTAACCAGCCTGGACCTAATCTAGTTTCAGCACTGAATTGCCTGCCATTTCAAATATTTGTGATATTTTGCTTCTTCAACACTCTTAACATTGGTTAACGTTCAGGTTCATGTTCATACTTCACAGTTAAAGGGAGATATAGGGTGGGTTGCACCAACAAGGATTAATTTAAGCAAAGTTTAGAGCAGGGGTGTCAAACTCATTTAAGGTTGCGGGCCGGATCGGAGAAAATGTCCCCTTGTGCGGGCCGAATTACCTTTTGTTAAACCCTAGTTTGCTCATATCCTTCTTTGCTGACTACCAAACTCTCTTTCTGACATAAGTTTCTTTTGTCGATGAAGGAAATAAATTATAATTATAAAATATCTGCCGTCTTAACTACGTAGAGACTGTTATTCAAATGGCTGATCAAGCAAGCAATTTAGGCAGTGCATACGGATTTCATAATCCTGGAAATATATTTATAGTATCAAATAATGGAGTATATCTTATAACATATTCGTGGACCTCGGAGCCCTGTCCGTTTGATCGCCGCCCAGCAGCGTGTGTGGAGCGGGTGTATGAAACGAGAGGCGCGGCCGCGATCACTGGCACTCACTTCATCATCACTGCTGCCGTTAAAGGGGTCATATGATGCGATTTAAATTTTTCCTTTCTCTTTGGAGAGATCAAAGAGATATTCTTTATAAAAGTTAAGAGTCAACCACACCTACCTAAAACGGCTCGTTCTAACACGCCCCCACATGTCTGCGTCACGATGTGGGAAAATCTGCATAACACCGCCCAAATGTTCACGCAAAGAAAGAAGGCGTAACTTTTATTCCCGCTGTGTGTGACGCTGTGTTTCGTTGTGACTACTACAACTACTTTGTTTGGCCTTCCAAAAGAGGACACAATTAGAAATCAGTGGTTAAGTTGTATTTACAACACTGTTCCAGAACAGTTCAACCCAAATATTCATTTGTGTGCAGCACATTTTATGGAGGACCGTTTCCTGATCCTGGGAGAGTAGGCTACAATGCCGGCTGTTCTGACTCACAGACTGTAAGTACGTTTTTTTTATATTTAAAGAATTTGCCACTGACGATTCAAACGTGAGTTTTTTGGGCAGTGTAGAGTAGTGCTTGTTGTTTGTCATTTCTCCGATCACAAATGCAGACATGGTTTTATGTTTACACGGCGCGATGCAATGCAACGCGTAAAAAGACAGTATAAGTCATTATAATCCGTAATTATGTCCCCACTGGATGCAACAAATGCCTCGTTTATAATGAGTTTTAATGTTTTTGTCCCGTCGCTCCGGCCGGGACAAGGCATCACAATATGGCAAGAGACGTAACATTTACGTCACACGCTGAGGTATTCGGCCAATCACATCGCACTGGATATCTGGTCAATCAGAGCACACCTCACTTTTCAGACCGATGAGCTTTGTAAAAATCGGCGCGTTTCAGAAAGGCGGGGCATAGAGGAGAAACAATAATGTACAGTATGTGGAAAATAATGTTTTTTGAACCTTAAACCGCATAAGAACACATTTCATTACACCAAATAATGTTCTTTTTAGCAACATCATATCACCCCTTTAACAGTGTTTGTCTGACTTTTAAAACATTAGGGGCCAGACTTACTAACAGCTTGCGCCAACGCAAACCGTCTTTTGGCATTAAAATAGTACTGTCAGGATTTACTAAAGATGTGCAGT
>NW_015630032.1:13685-15756 GCF_001515625.1 Sinocyclocheilus rhinocerous
CATAAGCACATTTCATTACACCAAATACACAAAATAATGTTCTTTTTAGCAACATCATATGACCCCTTTAAATGCTATAGGCTACAGTATATTTCTGTTTTCTTTGTCGTACGCCGAGATGCACCGAGATGCGTGACGTATTCACATACCGGACTCGATAGCAGACACAAGTTTACTACAGGCTACCAAGACCCTCACAATCTGCCGGCTCAGTGCACTTTAATTTTAATTTTTATTTGTGATAAACACCTCACGACACACCCTCTATTGTTTTCTTTGTTCAATCAGCCACATAATTGTAACTGTATGTGCACTTTATTTCATTTAAACCTCCTCACCTGTAAATTTAAAATTAATCCCTAATTGAGATTTAAATCTGAGTTTAAAGTTATGGAGCAACAAGTTAATCTATCTTAAATATAAATTAAATCCAGGATCAAGATGATGGTTTAAATGTAAACCTGCTTATTTTTAAACAAGGTTTAAAGTTTGGTGCAACAGAATTATTAGATAAACCTTGATTTAATCTAGATTTAAAATTAATCCTTATTGGTGTAACCCACCCATATATTTTAATAACATTTATTAAAAGTAATTTGTGTTTGACAGGACATTGTTCTTAATCTCAACAGCAAAATTACTGATGAAAAATGTTTGTTAATTTTAGTTTTTAGTTTTTTTTATCAATAACAACAAAAAACACATCATAGTGACAATTAAATATTTTAATTAAGGCATGCTATTGATGAAAATATGATATGCTTGAATTTAAAAAGGAATAATAATAATAATAAATCGATTATTATTATTATTATTATTAACCGTTCTCAATTAATATTAAAAAGGCAATGATAATAATAATTATTGTTGTTGTTGTTGTTGTTATCAACATTTCTAAATTATTATTACAAAAGTTCACAATAACTAATAATAATAATAATTGTTGTTGTTGCATATTATATTATATATATTTTGTGCACTGTTATTTAATATGGGGTTGGATAGATTGTTTTCACTGTTGTGCTTGGTGGATGTAGTGCTTCATCAGATTTGAAACATACTTTAAAAGTATGGGAATGTGGACACACAAATAAACAAGTACAAAGTGTTTGTAATTTGAGCTGGGTGATGCCCTCTCTTCTCCAGACCATAACTATGATAATCATTAGAGTAGACGATGTTGTGACTGTGTGAAGCCAATCAGTCAGTTGATATGAAACCTCATACACGCTAACCATAAGTTTTCTCTATTGTTCTCAGAATCACACTAAATGGGATGAAAGTGTCTCGGCCCGACGTGAGAATCGGCCGCTACAGGATGATCAAGCATGAGAGAGACAAGCACAATGAGCCAAACCCCCAGAGGTAAGACCCTGTTCTCCTGCCAACAGTGTGAAAGAGTCCGCCCCGCCTGCACCTGAATGCTTAACATTCACAAGCACTGTTAGGATGTGTTCAATCACACCACTTTTCCTATACTCGCGACTTATTGATCTAAAGCACAACAGAGCTCTTTGCATTGCAGATATACTGTATAAGACATAGCTTGATGTTACTGACATTTTACAGACTTTACAGATTCTTGCATTTAAATTCACTGCTCCAAACACCAGCATGTGTGTTATTTGCTAACTGGTCTTCTTGGCTGTCTTGGTCAACCTGCTTCACTATAAAGACCTTCCTTTACGATCAGCAAATTTTAATGATGAACAACATTGTCTGTCTGGTCTACCAGCACGAACCAGTCGGGACCTAATCTAGTTTCAGCACTGAATTGCTATTTAAATTATTATATTACAATTATTATCAGGTTCATGTCCATGTTCATACTTCACAGTTAAAGGGAGATAATAAATTGTATTTAACATTTAAGGTTTTTTCATTAATAATAAAAACGAAAATATGATATGCTTGAATTTAAAGCCAGTGAATTGTATGACTTTATTTTTTATATCAAAAGCAGATGACAGTTTCTTGGGTTTATATTTTGTTTATTTTGATATGTAACATGTTTGGTATGTTTATATGTATATTCTTCAGTTTTTTTTCCCTTTTTTTTTTTTTTTTTTTT
>NW_015630032.1:15943-40231 GCF_001515625.1 Sinocyclocheilus rhinocerous
TTTTTTTTTTTTTTTTTTTTACATGTTTTCTCCGTTTATTCTTATTCATATGTTTAAATGTTTATGCATTTTTAAAAATTTTAACTTTCAGTATATTATATATTTTTACACATTGTCAGTTAAAATTATATTTTTATTTAAAAAGAAAAACTAAAAATGATATAATTTTGTTAAAATATGACATATGACATGAAATACTGACAATTTTAGAAATATTTTCGTCAAAAGAAAAATTAACTATTACTATGTAACTGTGTAATAATCCACCCAGTACTATTGCTAGTTTGTTGCATTGCAAACTTTGTCCAGCTTTTGTCACTCAATTATCTGTGGCTGTAAGAAAGTTTCATCTATTTAAGATGCACTCAGTCTCAGAAATATGATTGTGTGTGTGTGTTTATGCCTGCTGGCGGAGGTTCTTAATGCATGAATAGCTCAGACGTCACTGGGTGTAAAATAGCCCGATCAATGAGTCGATAAGCCCATCCGTGGATGCTGGGCTGCGAGCCAGATCGTTCCCAGGTAGAAAAGCTTCACAGCAGAGCAACTAATTGCAAAACGATTCCCACAGTTGCAGGTTGGTCCACTCTTTCTTGGTGCTTGTCAATCTTGGGAGAGCTCTGAGCGAATTGGCAAGACAGAAGCAAAAGAAATGCCATTAAAAGTTAGGATTGGTCTTTTCTCTGGTAGGAGGTTTCACTCAGCTCTCACTGTGCAAAGATAAGAGTCGGTGATTTATTCGCTTTTGCTCAGTTTCATTCTCATTCTTTTTTTCCCTTGATCTCTTTCTCATTCACTCACTTACTGTCTCTCTATTTATGTCCTGCTCTTCCTCGTTCTTTTTGTCTTTTTCCTACAAGTGGCTCAGACAATTGAAGTAATGAGCGAGGCCCACCCCGAGAGCCACGAGCGCATGCTAAACTCATTTTTGCTGGAGAGGACAGAAGAGCGCTGGGTAGAAATGAATGAGGAGACTGTGCTGAAGTTAATGAATTGAAACATGTCACGCTAAAGCGGGTCTGTTGTCACAGACAGGTCGTTTGTTTGTGTTCTGTCTCAAACGGGGAAAATGATGCAGAGTCTGTCGCTGAGATCCACGGTTGGTTCAAGCATCAGACCGGAAAATGTGCACTTTATCGTTTGCTGAAACATTTTTTAATGCTTTTCAATTAACCCAGGGTTCCTCTAAGAAAACCTTGGAGGAATAAGCAGGCTACTTACTGGTACAGTGAAGGTTATATACTTACAAAATGAATAAAAAATAATATTTAATGAACATAATTTGTTATTAAATATTTATTATTATAATTATAATTTTTTTTTAAATAATGTTCAGTGACCCAGGGCTCCTAATGTTATATACTCAATAAATAAATTAAAATAAATTAGAGCTGTCAACTCGATTAATCGTGATTAATCGCATCCAAAATAAAAGCTTTTGTTTACATAGTATATGTGAAATCTCTTAAAGGGATAGTTCACCCAAAAATGAAAAATGGATGTTTATCTGCTTACCCCTAGGGCATCCAAGATGTAGGTGACTTTGTTTCTTCAATAGAACACAAACGAAGATTTTTAACTCAAACCATTGCAGTCTATCAGTCTTAGAATGGCAGTCAATGGGCTCCACGGCTTTGAGAGTAAAAAAAAACATGCACAGACAAAACCAAATTAAACCCTGCGGCTCGTGACGATACATTGATGTGTAAAGACACAAAACGATCGGTCTGTGCAAGAAACTGAACAGTATTTATATAATTTTTTACCTCTGATCCACCGCAATGTCCAACTGTCCTGAGCGCGTTCACGACATTCGGCGCGTGAAATGTTTTCCTCAAAAAACATAATTTCTTTACAACTGAAGAAAGAAAGACACGAACATCTTGGATGACAAGGGGGTGAGTACATTATCTGTAAATTTTTGTTCTGGAAGTGAACTACTCCTTTAAATATATACATGAATGTATGTGTATTTATATACATACACTACCAGTCAAAAGTGTTGGACAGTAATAAATGCAGGCTTGGTGAGCAGAAGAGAATTCTTTAAAAATCTTGCTGTACAAAAACTTTTGACTGGTAGTGTATAAATATACACAGTACACACACAAATATTATGTAAACAAACTTTTATTTTGGATGCGATTAATCGCTATTAATCGATTTGACAGCACTAAAATAAAAATGTAAGTCAGAAAAAGCTTTACTTTAGTGCCCCATTTACTGTAAGTGTGCTAACCGAGTGAGCCAGCCGTATGATGATGAACATCCACAGACTGACGCAGACGTGGGCACTGCGGCTCGCTGACAATCAATATATCAGGAAGTGCGGTCAGAGATTGATGGATCTCCACGGGCCTCCTCTGAAACACTCCCTGACTCTGCCAGCGCTGATATAACCCACCCAGACACGCATCAGTGTAGGTGGCAGAGTCACAACTCATCTGGGCATCTGATTAATAATTGATTAGCACCATAACGGGAATAATAGGAAGTCATTTAGCGTATGATCCCTTCCTCTCTAGATTTTATTGCCTCCATTAGAGGCTTGTGGGGATTATTCTAAGATGGCTCGTTTGTACGTGATAAGAGGTTTAGTCTCAAACATGACTGCCTGTAAAAACCGAGCTGGAAATTTGATGAAGAAAGCTGATTTGGGGAATGCTGTGGATTACTGGCATTTATTTATATAGCACTTTCAAACATTACTTATTTTGTGTTTCTCTTATACCTTCTGCGGTAATATATAGATTTGGGCCTCATTTCCTTAGGAATTTGTTTAGAACTGTGTGCTAGGACAAATAGGATAGGATAAATTTGTTCTCCCTCTCACTTTTTAACTTTTCTAGTTAATTTAGCAGTTAAATGCAATCTTTAGCAAATATCCAAATTAATTACAAATTTTGTATAGTTTGTACATATTGTACATTATGTTGTGAGGCCTAAATTCACTTGTAGCATTTAAAAACATATTGCTTTTATTTATTGCAGTGTTTTTGTTGTTGTTGTTTTGTTTTGTTTTTTGAAGAAGTAGTATAGAATTCTAATAGCAGCCATTACCTTGTTATCGTCCATAACATAAAAATAAGTACTGTATCGGCTAGAAATGTATTTATGTCAGTGTAAAATCATGCAAAGAGGTGTGAGACTCAAGCATCTAATGTCTCATATCTGTCCATTTGTATCAATTTCTCTCTTTGCTTCTTTTTAAAAAATTTATAGATTGTTTTATGTTCTTGAAAGAAATCTCTTATGCTTAAGTCTGTATTATATTTGATCAAATAAAATGTAAAACAAAATGTATTCCTGTGATGGCAAATCTGAATTTTCAGCAGCCATTACTTCAGTCTTCAGTGTCACATGATCCTTCAGATTTTTCAGTATTCTTTGATAAATTAAAAGTTTAAAAGGACAGCATTTATTTTAAATAAAAATCTATTTGTAGCATTAGTAATCTCTTTGTTGAGTAACACTTTACAATAAGGTCTAATTTGTTAACATTTGTTAGTGCATTAACTAACATGAACTAACAATGGACAGTATATATTTACAGCATTTATTTATATTTGTTAATGTTAGTAAATAAAAATGTTCATGTTCATGTTGTTTTACAGGACATTAATTAACCAATGTTAACAGATACAACTTTACATTTTATTAATGTATTAGTAAGTCTAGATCTTAATATTAGCTAAGATTAATAAATACTATATAAATAGTGTACGTTAACTAATATAGTTAATGTTAACAATATTGTAAAGTGTTATCCTTTATTGTCACTTTTGATCAATTTAATGCATCCTTGCTGGATAAAATAATTATTTCTTATTTCTTATTTTTCTTAAACATTTGAACAACAATTTATATTTTTGTATTGGGCAGCTAATACTTCCTGCACCATTTAAGCCGTGGTAACTTCAAGTTCCTGGCGCTTTAAGTGTTTTGTTTTATTTCCCTGTCACACAGGTTTAGGTCATTTGTTTTTAAGACATGCTGCATGGAGATGCAGTATGACTAAGAAGAGTAACTGGCTGCGTTCTCCAAGCGCACCCTTATTTAAAAAGAAGAGTTGTTAGACTTGATGAATGGTTGCCCTCTCCTCAGCTCTGTTACTGCCACAGCCGTCTTTGTTTGGTCACTCCGCAGAAGAGCATCAGCCTCCATAATGAGATGTTATGCTTGCCGGAGGAACCAGGCTTCTATTCATCAACCTTCCTTCGTGCTGCTACACACCGGTCCACATGAATATTAATTCTAGTTCAGTGTGAGCCCCATCAAATACTTTAGTTTCATTCAAGCAGTGTACATAAATCATTATCTGCAGACTCCGTAATAGCTTTCGTGGTACCTACATTGATATGGAAGTTGATAGCGTGGCATAAATCAAGCTACCGGTTAACGGACAACCTGAACTCCCTTTCCTACTTTTGTGGCATTTTTCAAAGTAAATGTGCTATTTATTAGTACAGATCTTCTTCGGTTAAGGCCGAAATGTTCAAATGTATATCATGTTAAGTGTCTTAAGAGATGAGAGGTTAAGATGTAATATAAAACACTGCTGGGGAAGTAGAGCTCCTGAATACTCCGGTATTTTGTTTTTCTAGCTGAGCTCATTCAATTTAAAGAACCTTTCATTTTATTGATAAACCGTTGGGATTCTGATACGCACGCCCGTGTCTCTTTTTCTCATATTTTCCAGTGCCCACAGCATAAAGCTGTTTTTATTTCCTTTTTTTTTTGATGTATTATAGTGTAAAACTCTTATTATATAACAAACGTGTTTTGACACAGAGGAAATCTTTTATGAGGACCATTTGTTTTTTCCTTTGTGAGAATGATGCTCTGTGCACCTTTACAAGTGTTATTTCACCCCCTGCTGGTTGACATTGGTATGTTAGTGTATGTATGTCAGTGATCCATATTATGATACTTAAATTGATTTGACATTGTCATTTGCTAGTGACTTACAAGTATGCGTTCTAACAGTTGAGTGGTAGAACATTTACAACAAACATTTGGTTTGAGACTTGAACCTTGCCAAGGTAATACTCCACCCAAAACTTGTTGTTCCAAATCTGTATGTTGTTATTTTTTCCTTTACATATTTTTTTCCAGTGAACATGGACTGTCAAAAAGCACTATAAAGCACCAAAAAATGATTCTGTGACCCAATCCGCTATATCCCAAGTCTCTTGAAGCCAAATTCTAATTCTGAGTTATGAATAGACCCAAAGGTAATGCTTTTAACTGATAACCTTCATCTGCAGATTTCAACTCAAACATCGCACATTTCGTGCAGGTCATGGCGTTTAGTTATGAGACTAGTTCTAAGATTATTAGTCCATCAGGATTTTTGCAGTCAGAAAAAAAGTGCAAAAATGGTACCTTCAGAGCTACAGCAGCTTGTAACTGGGCCAGTACCCTTAAAGGTTCAACTTTGTACCTCATCTTCCTCCAAAAGTTGCATATTAGTACCTTAGAGTAGTAATACTGTATGTTCCCTTAAGGTGCTTCCATGAACCTTTGAGGTGTTAATAAGGTACAAAAATGTCTCTTTGAGGGTAGTGCACAACTGAGAAGCTATTGATGCCTTAAAAGTACAATTCTGGACTTTTTTCTGGTCTGAATGTTTTGGAATATTGTGCGTGAGATGTATAGACCACATTTAGGGTTTATTTGCACTGCTTTTGTGCTTTTTGAAGCTGAACCAGTCTATACCGTCATTATATAAAAAAATAGATGTATGAGAAGATTCATCAAGTCCACTTTGAGTCCTTTTGTGTTTCTGAAAACCATGGCACAGCTAATACTGCTTGTATTTCTTCTTCTTTCTCCAGGTTCAGTAAGATCCAGAACACCAAGAACACCATGAGGAAAGATGGGATCAGCTCGCTGATGTACAGAGTGGTGTCTGTGAAGAAATATCCGCTCTACACTAACATTTCCGTAGAGATCGGCAAGCCTCCACCCAGACCCCTCAAAGGATAGAGAGCTTCCGGTACTGGACCGAGGATACCATGACCTTCTTAAAGTTCAGCACACAAACACACACACACACACAAACTCTGCCCAGGGTCACCTTCCTATGATACAGCAGTGATATGCTGAACAGGTTAGTTCTCAGGAATACATGGAAGCTTGATGTGGATCCAATGATGTACTGTAGATTCATATCCTGATCCAGATCGAGATGTGCACAGTGTCTGGAGGGACGGAAATATCATACTCCAATGGCTGTTTTGTTCAGACCTTGAGGATCAATTCAAGCTTTTAGGCTCTTAACGGGAGGATTGTTCCATTCTGGTTTTGGTAAGTGACATTGATCTGCGAAGAACAGCCTGGTCACTTGATGTAAATCAGTCAGAACATACTGTACATTTCAAAAGCGAATGTGTCTTTGTTCCTGCGATGCTTGCAGTGTTCAAATCTCTTCTTTCGTATCTCGGATGTTGGTTGATCATGTGAGGTTGATTAATCGGTGCTTGAAGTTGGCTCCTTTGGATTGTGTCTCTATCTTGCGCTCTCTTTTATTTTGTATGGTCTCTTGGGATAAAGATTAATTTTGTCAACCGTGAAAACACTTCTCAGCATTTCTGGGATGAAACCTTTGTTGGGATGTATTCATGGGAACTTGGAGGACAACTATGTGATGTGATTAGACTGGATCTGGACTAGTCCTACAAGCACATGACTGTCAGTCAATATGGTACAAATGGATTGCCGTGTAGATGCCTGGAGAAACGGCAAGAACTTTTGCTGAGAGATAGAGGAGCTTCTGTAGACGTTACTGATGATCAAACCTCTGTATCTATCACCACCTGCTCAAAACTGACTGTGCTACGAGCCACTCTTTCTTTGTTTACTTTCATTTGCCTCAAAGATTCATATTTAGATCTGTCATATATCAAGGCTTTTTTAAAAACGTGAAGGATGAAGTTGGTGGTGGGTGCTTTGATGCCCATGTCATTTAGTTTTAGAGTCTCGCGCCTCTTTTGATGATCATCTTTGGAGGTGTTATTTAAATGATTCTCTGATATGTCCTATATCAACAAAAAAAAATTCACCCAGGGTCCAAACTCAATGTTTTGCCACAACTTCCAATTCGAGTTATTTGAGGAAATTTACAGACCGTATTGTAATAATTTCTTACAGGCCAATAATCAATATTGGCATTTTTTTTATAAGAACATATTTTTGTTTATTATTAGCTGCCGTTTTTAGCATATTTGTAGGAGACACAGTTCACTAAGAAGCTAGTTCAGCCTTAACTGTGCAATAAAACTGTCAAAAACATGAAGACCTATAATTCTGTTCCTTCATGTTTTTGTTTTGATAGCTTAATGTGAATAATATTCATACACTACCCTTTAAAAGTATGGGGTCAGTAAGATATATTTTTAAAGAAATTAATACTTTTGGTCAATGAATACTTACAGTAAAGACTTTTACATTGTTATAGTTTAAATTTCAAATAAATGCTCTTCGAATATCTGTTCATCAAAGATGAATCAAATGTTTGACAGTTTCTGCAAAAATATAAACCGTTTTCAACATTGGTACCAATGAGAAATGTTTCTTGAGTGCCAAATCAGCATATTAGAATGATTTCTGAAGCATCATATATGACACTAAAGAGTAATGGCTACTGAAAATCTTAAAATAGAAAGATTAAAATAGAAAAATTTTCGATCAAATAAATGCAGCATTAAAGACTTCTTTCAAAACCACTAAACAATCTTAAAGACCCCACACTTTTGAACAGAGTTCAAAACAGAGGACAAAAAAATTAACAGATAAAAACAAAAACATAGATGAATATAAGATTTATCTGGTTTCCATAATTTTCATAATTCATCATAATGTTATGTTGATATTCACTTGTATTTGGTGTTTGGCTAATGTTAATTTTGGGCCCTGTATTCACCTCTTCCAAAAAGATCTGAATAACTGTATTGAACTGCTTTTCTTTACAATACTTTGCAAGCCTCTTAAAGTTGTTTTACTGTTCCTTATTCCTTCTTCACCTTTTATTTTACTACCTGAAAACACCAAGCTGATGCCTTCAGATGTATTATTAGGGGTAAATGTGAGGAGAGTTCAAGCTCTTTTTTTCTCTCTTATCGGCTTTTCTGCGCCGTGTGCGGACGCTTCTTTTGTGCTATCAACGATTCTTTCAGCCCAGCACAGAGGAAGTCATTAATGAGAGCCCAGCCACTCTCCCTGTCCTTTTTAAAATACACATTTCCTCGTCTTTCTCCTCATGCCTTTCATTTTAGCCTCACCAACCCATTTCATTTCTGTGTGTGCATTTATGTTGTCTTAACTGCTGACCCAAGCAGTCACTGTGCCACTAACATTGTTTCCTTCTTAAGTATTTCATCACCTCTGTCTCATGGGTACCACTACCTGTCAGTTATAAGTGCATCACTTCTGCCACGCGGTTTTTGTACATTGGCCGTCAAGCGAAATAACTGTTAATACTTACCTGACACAATTTTTGCCTCAAGCCCTTTGATTTTTCATGGATTAATAGCCTTAAAAGTTGACATCCATCTGTGCACACTATTCAGAACTATTCATTGATCATATTGAATCATATTTACTCTAGCTGTGACCTGCATTTCAAATGCCGAGAAACAGTGCTGTAGAATGCAGTGAATCCTAAACCTTCAACACGAATGAGATTTCAAGCCAATATCCTTATTAAAAAGACATTATGCTCGTCCTGAAATGTCTTGGCGAATGAAATCGAAATCTGTTTCTGTTGGAGTAAATGAGATTACTTCCTTTTCGAGGTCATGTATCAAAGTGCGTTTTAAACTGAAGAAGAAACAATGTTGCAGAGCGCATTTACATTATCTTTTCTAAATGAAAATGCAGTCCATATGGTGTATACGGAGTGAGCAGAACTAAGTCCAACATATTGAAGGCCTCACGCACATTGTTGCATGTAATCTGTCAGGCTTGATACAGCATGATAGTGTATAATGTGAAGCTATTCTTCTGAAAAATATTTGTTTTATATTGATTTAAAGGTGTACTCGGTCATTTTTGTTGGTTGCACTAATATGGCAGATTTATGAAAATGGCTTAAATTATTCAGTATCTATATAACATTCAAAGGTTTTTGTTTTTTAAGGAAATTATACTTTTATTTAGCAAGGATGCATTTAAGTGATCAAAAGTGACAGTAAATAAACACTGAACTTTTGAACTTTCTGTCTATCAATGAATCCTGTGTCAGTGTTTCCTCAAAAATATCCAGCGTATTAGAATGATTTCTGAAGGATAACGTGACTCTGAAGATGGAGTAATGGCTGCTAAAAATTTAGCTTTGCCATCACAGGAATACATTCGATTTTAACAGTTAACATTGTTAAAAAATAGAAAACAGTTATTTTAAATTGTAATAATATTTCACAATAATACTGTTTTTACAGTAATTTGGATCAAATAAATGCAGTCTTTGTGAGCAAAAATGTTTGAAATATTACATATTTACATATATATAATTACGTATGAAATTACTGAGTACACCTTTAAGGGCTTCTAGTAAGGCCATGTATTTGGATGGTGTGAAATCTGTAGATATGGTTCTTATTAGTGAGGAAAATGATGAAATCTCAATTTTTTAAGTTAGTCTGGTGATACAATCAATTATTTGATCTTAATTTTGCCCCGATGGCAAAAAAGCTGCTTATATTCTACAGTGTAGATACAGAATTGCATTATTCTTTAGTGTTTCGAATGGAATTTGATAATATTATAAAAGTATATACATTTAGATCAGCTGATTGTTCCATTCCAAAGTTACTCATATTTCTTGTGCTAACAGTGCAATCAAGTAAAGCTCGCACAGCTCTCATTACCAACCTTGCAAAGCACAAATGCAATCCTTGAGGTCAGGATGCTATTCTTCAGCAACTCTCGCTTTATAGTTTGCAAAATCACACCGGTGCCACAAATGAATATGCTTTTTATTTTGATGCCATTCTTTTATATCACTCTTGGGTCAGCAAACCCTCCCATCCTGAAAGCTTGCACACACAGACTTGTGTACGTAAAGCTCACCCTCTCTCCTCCATCACCCTTTTTGCCCTCAGTCGTTCTCTGGAATGAACTCCATCTGCGCTCGATGCTTATTAATGTGAGAGAGGGACAGAAGTGGGCAAGTATTCCACACCTACACAATGACTTGCTTAAGAAACTACTGATGACCTCAGGTCTTCATGCCTGGGGCGCATTTTTAAAGACTTACTGTGTCTATCAAGGTTTTTTGTACATTGAATGTCAAAATACTATATCTTATATAGAATGCATTATGTCATATCAAACATACTTTTTGTATACAATCAATAAATCTGATGCTACAAGAATCTGATGATGGGTTACTCTTTAAATGCTGAGTTTCTGGGTTGGAACGAATGTAGAATGCCATATTATAATGTTGTTGTTGTGTGTATGGAATATGGAATCTATAAGAAGTCATTTATGAGTTAAAACGGATCAGAACAAAGTAATAAATCTCATATTTACACCTGATTATTTCAACACCCACCTTACCAGCACCCGTCCAAATCAGTGCTCAGGGACATGGCAGTTTATTGGAAAGGGAGCATCGTATCTCTAAACTGTCAGCCTTGTGCAGGAAACTCAATAATCTGCCTCTCAAAGTTATTTTTTTATGTGACAGATGTTGCAATAAACTAGTAGAAATAACAACACAAACATCCTCTAACTTCATATATGGGATAATAAGACAAGACACTTGTAGATCACTTGTGGTTTAATTATATTTGTGTACATTCTGTCAGTGCTGCAAATACAGTCCTCGGAAGAAGAAAAAAAGAAGTAATATTACCACAGTTTTTAAAATGAGGTGTCAGAACAGAAATCAAGCAAAAATTAGCCTGCTTTATTTATACATCATTCATTTATGATAGGTTTGTTTGCATTTGGTGCTACATTAGCTGTTTCCATGCCTGCATGGCAGTAATGTAAGTCTTGCATTCTCAATACTTTGGTTTTCAGGCTTTTGAAGCAGAAAATAATGTGTAAAAACACCAATAAAAAATTTAGTTTCGTGGATGATCATTGCATTTGCCGGTGCAAGTGTGCAATACACAGTGCCCAATGTACTGTAGATGTTAATATGCTCGCATGTCCAAAAAGGTGTCTCAGTACTAAGCTCTATTGTCTGTTTTATTAGGGAATATCCCTTAGTAAGTCATTGTACTTTAACAAATGGATGTTAAATGGTTAGTTAACATAAGAAGAAGAAGAATAGACTGTTTTTTAATCATATAAAGCTTGTAGGCTAAATAGCCTCCACACTTTCTTCTGCAAGTGTGGTTTAAATATCTGCCGAGTTTTGTCATCCATTGTATAAACAAGGATGAAAGATGACCCTGTTTTTGATCTCTTTTCTCAGTTTAGCCCCTTGTCAGGCTGGCAGTTGTGCACATGGGAACACGTTGCCAAGCGGTTGCCTTCCCAGTAACCTGCATCCTGACCGTCATGACATCGACATTTGGTACAGGAGTCGACCCACACTGGCTCACCTCCAGGGATCACTTGGGTCCTAGAGGCATTCACGTAACAGTTGGGCCCTGGAGCCACAAAGAGAGAGATGATTAATGAGGCCCATTGTCTGTAGTTAAAGGTGAACTGTGACATTTTTTCAAAGTTAAAATATTTTTTGCTGTCCCATCCTAATAAACAGAGACAGTTATATGTATGCAATACACAGGTTGTAACACAGTGCCACTATTAAAGGTGGAAATTTTGTCATCATTTAATCACCCTCATGTCGTTCCAAACCCGTGTAAGTTTCTTTCTTATGTTGAACACTAAAGAAGATATTTTGAAGAATTTTGAAACACCAAACAGTTGTTAGTCCCCATTGACTTAGGAAAATAAATACTATGGAAATCAATTTCCATCAATTACCAGCATTCTTCAAAATATCTTAGTTTATGTTTAACATAAGAAAGAAACGTATACATGTTTGGAACGACATGAGGGTGAGTAAATGATGACAAAATGTTAATTTTTGGGTGAACTATTCCTTTAAAGCTTTGTTTTGATACTGACAAGTTTTGGGGTGGAGCTATTGGACTATGTGTCCAACCAATGGCAGATGGGGCAGTGTCCAGAAAACCTTGTTTTTGCAGTTCCATTTGGTGATACAAGAGATGCAGAAATGGAAAACTTCACCTTTAAGAGATAATATTTTCAAATAAACTACTTATATTTATGGAGAAAACATTGCCATGGTATCTTTTTGACTTGAAGGCCCCCACATAAACTATAATTTGGATTATTTTAATACAACTATAATTTAAATCATTTTAAGTCATCCTGTGGCCCTTTAGATGTTTGCTGAGGCCCCCAGTAGAGAACCACTGAACTCAAGTTTTGCTATGTGATTGCGAAGGTGGTTTGGAGCTTTTTCTTACTCTATTGCAATGGTTTTCTGGGTGTTGCTAAGTGGTTACTTACTAGTCCAAGTCAGAAAAGCCTCTCAAGTCTCTATAATTCTGGATTTTTTTCTCTCTTGTAACTCTACATTCAGATGCTTAGAAAAGTAGCGGAACACTGTCCTCAAAAGCCTGCACAACTTCAGGAGTCATCCATGTCCTTAGCACAAACTGTGCTGGACAAGTTATGTGCAGAACTGAAATAAGGTCAGGAGTTTTTGAAAAACCTCAGCAAGTGCCACTAATTAGGAAACCTTGGAGTGTAGATAAAGGCACATTGCTTTTTTAGAGTGTTTAACGTTTAAGATAAGGTTTTACTTTAATTTGGAAGTTACTTTAGATTAACAGAAAACTTCATTTAACATTTTCCCCCACAGAGGCCATTTTTATAGACAAAAATGCAACATCATTTGAGGAACTGGCCATTTATCACATTGGTGAAGTATATGCTTTGATTTATGTGTGTTGTTTTGGCTGCCTACATGCCTGCCTTATCTTTGCTCTCAGTAAACACTATAATTACCTTCATACTTCACAGTATACAGAGAAAACAATACGGAAGAAGCTCAACTCATAAGGAGCGTTATCTTATTTCAGGTGCAGAAACTGGCCTAGCACATGGCCCGGCATCTGAACCTTCCCATCTGTTATTGAATGAATTATATAAAGATATTACATGCAGAATCATTACCGAAGACCAAACACAATTGTATCCTGCATGTATGTGTTGAGGCTATGAGAATGTCATACTGCGTTAGTCGAGACTTGGGCAATTACAGTAAATAGAAGTGTAATGAGCCTTACAAATATGGCACTGTTTTCTTTTTCACTTCTGAAAACCTTACCATCCTTGCACTGAGGGCAGCATTTCCCTTTCTGATAGACTGGGTTAACACATGGTGGAGGGGCACAGTCTGCGACCTGACAGCGGGCGATGCCGTCGCTGTGACAGGTGCACTGCTCACACGCTGACGGCTGCAAATCAAATGCAAAACATCAGTTGAAAATAGGTGATCATATGATGCAATTCCACCAAAACACATGTATTACTCTATTCCTTTGAACGGCTTTTTAAACAGAACCAGCGGGACTATCAAATTGCCAGCTTGTATATACTGACAATTTTTGTTGTGCCAATCCAGCACTGCGTTTTAATGCCCTACAATGTGAAGAATGTGATCAAATTCCACTCCCACACTGCTGTTTAAGTAGGTGCCACATTACCACCTGTGGCTCAGTACTGGAGGTTGGGTTAAATGGACTGGATGAAAATAATGTCAGCTCAGGCAAAGTGCATTCCTTGGAGTCTGTCAGAAGGCTTCAATTTTCCCCTCAGGGGTTCCCCATTAGCCATAATAACCAAATCAGGGAGATAATGAAGCACATATAAGCCCTGCTTCTTCCAAGCCTGTGCCACCAGAGATATTTCATTCTTCAGCTCCTCAAACAGAGTATTAAATTGCTCATTATGATTTCAGCCCAGTGTACATCAGATTTGTGCTTCACCTTGCCTCAGAACAAAAGAATCTGACTGCATTAGCTTTTAACTTACACAGTGCATAACTATGTTCATGAAAGGGTATGGAAGGTATTTGATCATATTAAACAATTATGCTACAGAAGCAAGAGCTGCTTTTGTTCCAGCTCAACAAAAAGGTACATTCAACCTATAATTGGAATCTAAGTCTTTATGTATCATTGATGTAGCCTATCTTATTTGTTTGCTTACCATGATAAAGTTTTTGTTATGGTATGTTTGAACCATTTGAATTGATTCTCCCCCAATTCTCACATTGTAATCTATGTGGATTGCAAGTAATAAACAGTCAACAACTTGACAAGTTAAGACTAGTTTTGCTGTATTATGCAATACCCGTTCCTATGAACAAAGATTACTGTAGTGCTATTTTGAATCTTTTTCATGAACAAATCATACTCTCTTTTGAAATGCATGACATGCTTTTCTGTATTCAGAGTTTGGTTAATGCATTAGCAAACAGCATTGGTTTGTGAGCTGTTAAGAAGCATTTCATTAGTTGGACCCCAGGAGCTGGACCTATTGCACCAAAACACCTTTTCACTAAACAAAGTGCCGTTTTGAATATGAACGAGAGTCAGTTGAGACTCCAAATTTGCATGCCTACAGATTTGCTCAGCAGATCCTTGTTTATGAAGATACAACCATAAAGGATAATAAGGCCTATTTTGGTTGATTCAGTGTTTTAACGAATCGGTTCAGTGAACTATTTAATGACACTCTCACTCATTACACAAGCACGTGTTGCCACCTACTGGCATTAAGATGTAACCTGCTCAAAAATGTAGAAAATCTCCACCACAAATGGAGACGTAATTCATTTTAACATCAACCACGTGATGGCGCTAAATATTTTGAATTGTTCTTTTGGGACCAATACCAAAACTTTGAAACAATAGTCACCACCTAGGCAAAACATGACACAACTGAAACGAAAGCCTATGGAGTTAGTAACAAACCTTGAAAAGAAAAAAGGGCATGTTCACTCATCTGTTAATCAGTTATTGCGAATAGAAATACGTGTATATTTAAATCATAAAATAACATTAAGCTATTCTCTGAATAAATAGTTTTATTTTGTCACTGTTATGTCAAATTACACATCAACATTAATGTATTACAAGTGTTTAAACTGCAAGCAATGTGACAAAAAGTTATGGGTTCAATTATTTAGGAGAGCAATTAAAACGACAAATATAAAACCAGAGAACATTCAGACCTAATGCCCAGTTAGAAATGTAAAAATGTCTTTCTTTCTTTCTGTGGATATATGTAGACTCTTTACAGACACGTTGGACTTTACCTGAAATTGTTGGCCCAGTTCGTAGACTTCTCCGCCGTACTCGCATCCGATCTTCTCGCATCTCGGGCAGCAGTCTGTCGGGTAATGGCTGACATGGATGCAGGCGGCAGGCAGGGATGTGCACTCGGTCCGCGCGCAAGCAGACCCTTCTGCTGTACATTCGCACTGGGTACAATGATCCGAGTCTAAAAAGTACCATTCGCCCACATAATAAACACTACCGTTCGCCTCACAGATCGTCTCCTGTTGTCCAGCGACCGAAAAAGCCAAAGCACACTCGCCGCAGATCACCAGGGTAAGCCAGACATGAAGAAAACTCACCGGGGAACCCCAGAGTACAGCCATGCCCATCACCAAAAACTTCTCAGTGCCAAACCAAGACTTGCAAATGCAGCATAAATAAGAAAGACTGTTATGTTTAAAAACTTTCTATTGCACGCGTCTATTTAACTAAACTAAATAAAGTTTAAAAATCCTTTCATGGTCAGAATGGACTGTGTGCGCTTTGGAGGCTGTTGCGCACAGGGAAAGTTTTACGCCTCCTGGGTTATGTTTCAATTTACACGTGACAGCCGAATTCCAGAATATTGATAGGGTGTAGTTTTATGAGGCATTCGCTTTCATTGCAGCTTTGTGTGTCTATTGAGAAAAAAAAAAAAAGAGTAAAACCATAATATGCCATTTAACACTGTTCATTGTTCCATCTTTTTGCTATTAGACAGGGAAATAACATTCAGACCATCGTGTTCCAGAAACACCAAATATATGCTTTATTTCTTTAATGGTAATAAATAAAAAAGAAAAAGAGAGAAAAAAGAATAATCACGTCAATCACAATGGACGTGTGTAAAACTTGTATAGAAAATGAGGAGTTACGTCACGATCTTTTCACTCCGCATTGCATTTCGGGAAGGCGCCGCCATATTAGCAGGATACGCTATCCGTTCCCATGGTTACTTCTCATTCTCTATAAGGATAAATGCTTATCTTTTGTTTTGTTTTTGCCTTTAAGTTAAACAACCATTCATTCTTCATTGTATCGTTTGCAGGGAAGAGAAGCTATTTTATCGCACTGCATGATATGCACTGCATTTCTCTCTTAGGTTTTGTAGAATTTGGTTCACAGTGTTTAACGTTACCCGATTAGCGTGAAAACAGTGTCGCCCTCTGCACGCTCGCTGCTGCCTTCAGTCATCATATGGTACATTATCCAAATAAAAGTGTGTGTTCAACAAGCTGACAGAAGTCGATCCATTTCTTTGTTGGAAACTTTTAAATGACAAAGTATAATTGTTGTCATTATAAATATTCATTTTTCCATGGCCAACATAGACAAGGCAAAAAAACATTGCATTGTCCAGTTTTCTCTCAGAACAATGATCTGAGTTACTATTGCAATTATCGATGCAGTATGAATGATATTGGTGACATTTTTCACAATCACGACAAACAATCAAATAACGTTACTGCCCTAAAAAGGCAGCGCTATCCTGCAAGTATGGCGGATAAACAAAGCAGTTTCCCAGAACTCAACGCGGCGTTACGTCACATTCTCATTCTTTATAGGCTATTATGAAAAACTTTTTCAAGTTAATGCAAAATCCTTGTACATTCAGGCATAAAGCTCCAACAAATATTACATTTTAATAGAATTCAATCACTGGGGGGAAAAAAAGTGACGTGTATTTGTAATGTAGTAGAGGGGGTCTGAATGGGTTAATTAAGATCACTATCACGGGTGCTGCAGCCAATCATTTGAGTGCGCGAGCTCGTCTCCATAGGAACAGAAATGTTTACGCTGATACAGGAAGCTACGATTGTTCTGGTGAGTATCCGCCTGTGGTGAATATGCTTGTTCTAAAACTACTGTATATGCTTGCACAAATGTATGCCATCTTAAATCTTACACAAATCACCTCGTTTCATTGTCCTAATGGTTTAAAGCATCCAAATATTTGTTAAACGTTTTATTGCAAATGTTCTTTAATCAGGTCATAATTGTTTACGAATTATATTTATTCATCATGCTCTTTTCCTTCGTACATTGTATCAGAGCATTTGAATACTGTATGAGTTTTTTAACGTATGTAGGACTATATTTATTTATATTATGTATATGGTTACACTTTTTTTTAAGGTGTCCTTGTTACAGTGTAATTATACATGTAAGTACTGAGTAATATTAATTAACTAGGCCTACATGTAGGCTACTTACTATATGCTTACGGTTAGGATTAGGGCTTGGTTTAGGGTTACTTGCATGTAATTATGCATAAATTTATTGTTTTTAGAATAACTTAGTTAGTACATGTAACATGCGTAACAAGAACACCCTAAAATAAAGTGTTATCATGTATTTATTTCCAGCTAGGTTCCCTCCAGTATGGACAAACCGAATGCTCGCCAGTGATGAGCTTTTGTGCTCAGCTCTGGAAATAGCGGCCTCATGGACAATTTCCAACGCCAACAATCTGTGTGGAATTTAGTGAAGGAAAATGTTCCCTCGTCTGAGCTTCCTGAGATCCGAGCTGTACTGGGAGAAACACTGATTGATACGTACGCAGAGTTATATTCAGAGGTAAATAAGTCATATTTATGCATCAGACTGTCTGGCAAGACAAAACAAGTACTTGCTGAAAGTACATATATAGTAGGCATACAATTAAAAAAATAACTGCAAGGTCCAGACTACATAATTCATGTCATCTCCTTTTGATGTTTAATACAGTTCCTATATTTGCCTTTTTGAAAGGCAAGTGGAAACATCCCTGGAGGTGGTGACTGCATATATTTATTTATTTAAGTTAGATTAGGGTTTGGCTTTTTTAATCTTTTAAACATTTGTGCTTTGTAAGTCTATACTTTTTTTAGATAATGTTAGGCCCATACAGTTTTGTGCTCTGCATTCATATGCATTTGTGTTTTATAATTTTATGCACTGAATTAGAAAAAGTCTCCATGAGCAAGTAAGCTAGTATGCACTGATGTGTAACTTTAAACCGGTTTTGAATTACAGCTCCCAAGAGTGCATTATCTCGCAGATCCTAAGTGTATGGAATGCAAACCTTACTTGTTTCAGATTCGACTCTTTCGAAGATAAATTTTCTTTTACAAACTGCATAGGCTCTCACTATATGCACACAGCGATATGTGCATATGGAAATAGTGGGTGGAAACTTGTCTTTGAAAGACGTATGTGATTCCTCCTTCCTCTAAACACTAAATAGGATTTATGACCATCTGTTTAAAACCCCCTCTGCTGTTCATATGGACACACCAGATAAGGACTTCTGAATGTGTGTTGAAGCTAAAAAATCAATACAAATAATAATAATAATAGTGATCATGATAATGAATTGTCTGAGCAAATGCAACCAAGGGCTTCGTACCTTGTCAGTAATTCTGGCGGTAAACAGTTTTTATATTTTTCTCAGTGCAACCTTTTTTGAATTCCAGTAATGTTTATAACTTATATGATGCAAACAAAGAACAAAACTAAGAATCTTGTTTCTCTGTCAGTTTTCCTCCCTCCCTGTCTCTCTTTTGCCTCAGAGCTTATCCCTGAGTACATTTATTCAATAAAAATATGAAAGTGAATAAACAAGAAAAGAAAAAATGTTCTTTTGTATCAAAGTTTGCATTAGCTCACCTACATTTTTAAGCCTGCATCCTCACAGAAATGTTTCTCTGGTGGCTCTGCACATCAAACCTGGTTCTGCAGAAGCTGCAGTGGAAATAAGAAGAAGCTGGCCTGTGTTCAGCAGAGTTACTTAGGCTTGAAGTTGGTTTCATGCAGGCAGAGCAGGATCAAATACTCAGGGAGCTGGTTTTACTCTGCCTTGCATTGCCTTCGACAAGCTTTGAAGTGAATTTTCAGAGTCTGAGGGAAACTTGAAAGTCCCAAGACAGGAGTGGAGATTGGTAATAGAGTGCAGACATTGTTTGCCAGGGCCGTGACAGGCTTTCATTTCCCTCTCTGGCTTTTCACCTCGCGTGGGGCATTTGTGAGAATAACACATGGATTTTCCCTCAAATTACCAGTTTCTTGCGTACATTTCTCTTCAACTCAGCAGAGATTAGAGACACGTGTGATGGGATGTTAACCAACTGGCTGCATTTCTCTAGTTGTAGAGCAGCTTGTAACAGGGATTTGGAAAGTGCATTTCATACAAAGCTGAGCCAAACAGCGTTCTCCTGTAATTCAATTCAATTCAAGTTTATTTGTACAGTGCTTTTCACGATACAAATCATTGCAAAGCAACTTTACAGCAAATTAAGTTTCTACAATATTTAGTGGTAGCTTATCAGTGGTGACTGTCAGTCAATGTACATATGGCAGAAATGTACGGAAAAATCAATAACCTGTAACACTTTACTCTGCTGACCTGTTCTAGGTGGAGATGTGGGAGAAGATTTGGAAGGAGCTCCGTTGCTCAGAGAAGGGCAGCAGGCCAGAAGCCCCCATATTCCCTCTGGCTGACCCCCCGGCTGTTAAAGAGCTGCTAAAAGCAGAGATTCAGTTGTTGCTGCTCGCACTGAGGGAGAAGGCAGCCAGACGGGGCAGGTGAGGAAGATGCAGCATTAGAACATTACTGTTGATACTCAACTGTTACACCGACAGACATCAAGCCTCAAACATTAATTAATATCTATTAAAATTAACATGAACTATTATAACTCTGTGAGACTTTGGGTGGATATTTTTAGATATAATCTTTATATTCATTAAAGATTATTTAACAGTGTTAATTAATTATCTTTTTTTTTGAGCTTTGGATGATGGGTAATCTAAAAAAAAACAGATTCTGTTCAATTTATCATGCCTCACTACAATGCAGTAATGGTTTGATGTAACTATATTACTTATAATATTAACTGTAACTCATAGTCATTTTTAAAATGAACATTTTCAATAGATTCCAAATGAGATATTCTATTTGAAAATCTACAGCTGTTAAGTCTCATTTAAGGATCCCATGTAATTATTGCTTTCCTTCACTTGACGAATGAATGTTCTGACCTTAATGAAGACCCCAAGTATTCTTTTCAGCGGACTGGGAGTGAGATCATAGGTCATGGCTTTGCTTTTGTAAAGTAGCATTGCTTTAAAGAATGCTTGCTGATAAATCATTGACTTTTAAAGATAAAGAGCAGACATAGGAACACATCACAAAAGGATTGTTTTAGTAAAATGAAGTGAATCAGTTACGTCGGCAGTAAAGAATATGCTTGGTTTGTTTGACAGGTCACGTTCTGTTTGCCTTTAAATTTGTAGCAATTTATGATTACATTTCAATTTGTTGCCTAGTGGCTTGTCCTTCTAAGGGTTCTTTGTTACAACACAGGCTTTTTGTGGCGCCCTGTCTAATATAACAATGCACTGGGAAGAAGATATTTACAGGTACCAGTCAGGCAGGAGAGGCGATCTTCTCTCAGCAACCAGCTAGACAGTGAAAAGAATGTCTACACAAGGTCTTCTTTTGAAAGGTTTTTAATGTATCACTGTATCACAAGGAACACATTATTAGCGAGGATTTCATGGGTTAACAATTGACATTATTCTTTTCAGAGGCTGTAGATCACTTTTTGGGCCGATTTATACTTCACTCTTAGAAGATAAAAAGCTCTCTTTTCAGCCATGGCTTATCAGGAGCAGGTGTTTGGCAAGTACAGTCCAAAAGAAAAAAAAAACACTTTAATTTGTTCTCAAATTGCTGAAACAAATAGGCTCCGTCACCCAGAAACAAATGTTGCATATGAGCGTTGGGGTGTAAACTTGTTTGGTTTCAATTTCAGCTTTTGTTTGTGTGTTGCCAAATTTCTCGGGTGACGTCATTTAGCTGTTGATCTGCTTTGAGGACAAATCTGGATTACTTCTCTTTCATATTGCTCCAGGTTTGGAGCTTTCCCGCCACCTGATGCTGGCCAAAGCAGGAAACCGTTGACTCAATGCTGTTTTAATGGGCAAGAAAGCTTTTGAAAAGAATTGATTTAATGGGTCTAGTTAGCGCCACTTTTTCCCCCTCTCGCCCGATGGCCTCCCCTCCCTCCTGTGTGGTCTAAGTCCTTGTCTGCGTGATTTGTTGGGGCTGTATGGAGTCGAGCTGCACCTGTTTCTTTATTCTAGGTCTCCTCCGTTCCATGGGCATTGAAAGAGAACCTTAGTTCATGTGTGAACTGCGAGCGGCTGAGACTTTAAAAGCCGACCAAAGGAAGGTTCTTAAATCTCTGGAGAGTGATACCACAACAATCAGCGCAGGAAGGCTGCGAAGAGATTGTTGTGTGAAAGTTGTGTGCACTGTGCATTTCACATGTAGGTAATTTATCAGTGCAGATGGAGGGGCGGTTTTGAAAGGGCCTCTTTTTTTATTCCGATACACTGAGGGATTTTTCTTTTCTCCTCTTTTTGATGTGGCGGCTCCTCTGTGCCATCTTTGTTGGCAGGAGTGGGTCTCCTCCCTCCTCTGTGAACACCGCTAAGCTGCTTACTGATCTGGACCCACAATGTAGCCTCTGTTCCTGTCAGGACGTCCCCTCTATATGAGCCGAGCAGAGATGGGCGTCAGACCTCTGCTTGTATCGCACGCATTCAGTCAGAGATGCTTGTTAACGTCTTCTGGATCTTTTCATCAGGCTACAAAAGTCCCACAAAGATGTAAACTGTATCCTGTCAGTGCTAAAGAAGAAAGTGGGGAAGATGTGAGCAGGGGTGTGCTGAAAGTGATACACAACTTTACGGTCTGAATAATGACTGCGAGTGAGAAAGGACCATCTGCTTGCCTCATCTTTGTTGTATTTCTGGCTATTCAGATGTTTTCCTGTAATATAGCTCTTCTGCCTCACATGTTTGTATTAATAGTTTAAAAGGAAGTAGTTAAAAAGTTATTGTTGTTTATAAAGGATTGAATGGAAATGGTTAATGATGGCTAAACTGAAGCTGTCAGTCTGCAATTGTTAACACATTTAAGCTTCAATTAAGATGTGTTTATTTAATGCATTTCCAAATGCAAACCTTTGTTTAGTTTACAATAACATTTCAAAGTGGACTGTAACATTTAGTCCAAGCTTGATTTATGGTTAGAAAACTTGGCTGAGGATAAAAGGCCTTTGCTCCCTTGTTGAGTGTTCACTTGTGCCTTCATCCTCTCTCATGCACTCAGTAAGACTGTTTTAATATTGCTGCAAGGACTGAGAGAGCTAATTTATTTCTCACTAAAATATCAACATTCTGTTCTTACTATTTGAGATAATAAAAATTATTATTATATATTAATTAATATATAGATAGATAGATAGATAGATAGATATTGTAGAAATAGAAATGTATTTATTTATATCTATAATTTTTTATTCCTTTAGGAATAAAATTGTACCCCAAACTGTTCTATTTATTGTAGTGTTAGTATTTTTAAGGGCCAGAGGCCAAAGTTTATTATGCAAGTATGAATTGCTTGACTTTCTCAACAGTACAACAGTCTGCTGTATTATTAGTGCTGTGTTTTGAATGGACATATGAGGTCTTGAATAAATAATGTTGTCTTCCAATAAATTCTGAAGTCTTTTAAGTAAGTAAAACCAGCTTGCTAGGTCAGTGTTTCCCAAATTTATGTGTTGAAGGCACCCCTATAGCTCCATTAATAAGGCTTGACACAAAACCAGAAATGTGTTCTTCTCAATTGATATTATTTTGGATATAATTCAGCATCTTTGTTCATTTTTAGTGCACTCTTAAACAAGAAAAAAAATCAATGCTATGAAGAAAGAGACTCTCCAAATAGCTTCTCTACATAATGAGACACCTGAGCTATTTTGCCTTTCACAAGTTTCTTGAAAAAGACCTAACAGTGCATTTATTTATAAATTAAATCCAATTAAGTCAAAGTTTCTGTTTTATAATTTTAACAAGGCAAGTCACTGTTTGGGAGTCGCTGTGGTAGATGATCAACGTGAAACTGTGCTGGCACTGTCCACTTTCACCATTCTGCCATTCTCACTGTCTCAGGGATGAAGAGGAGGTCATGGCCCAGTACAGTCCTAGTGTGGTGAGTTACGCACTGGGCAGCAGTAGCACACAGAGACAAGGGAGTCCAGGCAGCTGGTGTGAAACCAAATCACCTTCCAGACCCCCATCAAGTCTGAGCGAGACTAGAAGCAGGTTGGTGTTTCAGAAATATGTATCTGTGAGTGTACTTCTTCATGAATAATACTGATAATATTGATTAATACTCTCTTCAGGTCAGTCTCCAGCCTCTCGTCTCACTCCAGCTGTGAAGAAGAAATCAAGGCCTTAAGACACAAGTTAAACATCACCCATATAGATGAGGTTGTGTCCCATCTCAGGTGAGGGCATGTGCTCTCTTTAGTCAGTAACTGAACATTTTTGCACCCTTGAGGGAACTGTGGGAAGGGACACTATTCGAAGGGTCTCTTTACATGAAAGTGAGGAACTGAATCACTTTACGAAGTGGTCACTTTAAGGAAGTAATTTTGCTGTTTTGTTGTCTTTGGTGGTGCATTCTCACGGTTTATTTTAAAAAGTGCTTTATTTTACCTTGGAGTTTAAAATGATCAGCTACTCAGACTTTATCAGCAGGAAATATTCCTTACATATTTGCATTTTTATCTATGGGGGCCATCAAAATAAAATGTTTGCAAATATTGAGCATACAATAATTTGTCTAATAACTTGAATTACAGGTAGTTGACATGCAGTTGCAATTTAAATTACTTATAGTTAATAAAATAAGCAACTTTGCAACTACATGTCAACTACATTTTAATTATACTGACCTCAAACTTACAAACAAACTAACTTGGTTGCTACACTACCAGTCAAAAGTTTTTGAACAGTAAGATTTTTAATGTTTTTTAAAGAATTCTCTTCTGCTTGCCAAGCCTGCATTTATTTGATCCAAAATACAGCAAAAGCAGTAATATTGTGAAATATTTTTACTATTTAAAATAACTGC
>NW_015630032.1:40253-61259 GCF_001515625.1 Sinocyclocheilus rhinocerous
AGAATATGTGCTTTATAAGTACTAATAAACAGCCAATATCTTAATATTATCTTAATGCTAATAAGCAAATAGTGAGAATTGGTCCCAATTCTAAAGTGTTACCATTTGTGTTGATTTCAAGTAATTTTTTTTTTTTTTTTTTAGTTTTAGTTAGCGATAATCAAGGGGGTAGTTTTGGTCTGAACATTGCAGGAGTTGAAGTGTGAACTGTTTTAGTAGAGTCCTGGGTCATGCTCATTCATAAGGTTTATGAACTGCCCCGTTTGGTTCGTAAGTAAAAACATTATTATTTATTTATTATTATTATCAATATTTAAAACAGTTAAGTACATTTTTTCAGAATTCTTTGATGAATAGAAATATCCAAAGATCAGCATTTATCTGAAGTAAAAAGCTTTTATAACATTATACACTATACCATTCAAAAGCTTGGAGAAATTAAAGAAATTAATACTTTTATTTAGCAAAGATTCTTTAAATTGATCAAAAGTGATGATAAAGACATTTTTAATGTTACATAAGATTTTTTATTTCAGATAAATGCTGTTTTTCTGAACTTTCTTTCTATTCATCAAAGACACCTGAAAAAAAATCCACTCAACTGTTTTCAACATCATAATAATAAATGTTTTGTTGAGCAGCAAATCAGAATATTAGAATGATTTCTGAAAGATCACGTGACTGGAGTAATGATGCTGAAAATTCAGCTTTGAAATCACAGGAATAAATTACACTTTAAAATATATTCAAATAGAAAACAATTCTTTGAAATAGTACAAATATTTTAAAATTTGACTGTTTTTGCTGTACTTTGGATCAAATAAATGCAGGCTTGGTGGGCATAAGAGACTTCTTTAAAAACATTAAAAACCTTACTGTTCAAAAATGATTGACTGGTAGTGTATATGCACTGCACCCTTCAGAAAGCTCACTTCAAGTGCTCTGCCCTTTGGAGTGAGTAGAGCACAGAAATGGAAGTCACCCAGAGTGCGAGTAAATGCTATTATAACTGAGGATTGCTTTGAGCTTATTATGAAAACTATGAACAACACAGTAAAATGTCAGACCTAATTCCATGCATACAACAAATGCAATTACTTTTTATCAAGCAGACAATATTGGAATCATTTGTTTACACCCGAGGCCATGTACATAATGTAATGACTTTTTAGCCAGCAAGATTGTCCGTTTGCAGTTTGATCCTATTGTGCAGTGAAGTTAATATTGTGGAACACACATTCCTCAGGGCAGAATTCTCCCTTCTTTGCTCAACATGTGCTCATGCTGACTGTGGATGCAGACCAGACACGCTCCTTCTTGTGCAAACATGCTGTTGTGAGAATAGAGTGTTGGACTGCCTCATCGTCCTTGCTTTTTGCCTCTTTCCAAGTCTGCTCATGCTCACACACACCTTCATCTAGGATTATATTACCTACTACTGGTTCCAAATCACCGTCTACATTTTGAATTTAAGCTTGTTTGTAAGCTCATACATATGCTACCAGTCAAATGTTTGGACACACTTGACTGAACTAGTTTCTCTTGATCTTAAAAAGCTTTTCATCTGAAGTCCTAAGCTTAAATGCTTGAATTTAAATGGCTACAAAATTAGTTCATTTGAAATTAATGAAATAGTCAATTAATTAGTTCACAATATTTTATGAAGTTATAATGTATTTATTATCTATTTTTATCTATAGATAATAAATAGATATTTATTATCTATATTTAGATATTTAGTTTATATAAATAAAATTTTATATAATTTTATTTATATAAACTAAAGGTTTGAATTTATTTTTATATAATTATATATATATATATATAATAAACAGCCAATATCTTAATATTATCTTAATGCTAATAAGCAAATAGTGAGAATTGGTCCCAATTCTAAAGTGTTACCATTTGTGTTGATTTCAAGTAATTTTTTTTTTTTTTTTTTAGTTTTAGTTAGCGATAATCAAGGGGGTAGTTTTGGTCTGAACATTGCAGGAGTTGAAGTGTGAACTGTTTTAGTAGAGTCCTGGGTCATGCTCATTCATAAGGTTTATGAACTGCCCCGTTTGGTTCGTAAGTAAAGTTATCGCTTATAAAAGCGCAGAAGGCGCGATTCAAATAATTAATTAATACAAACTACGCCCCTAGCGATAATAGCCCTGTCCCACAGACATCCACTCATCTGACTCTTGGTCATACTGAGTGTGGAGGGAGTGTGTCAGTGGGCATCCTGCCTCCCTCTGCTCTTAGATTTCAGTGACCGGCCTCATAACTGTGGCTGTGGTATTTCTTTTCCAGCTGGATTCTGGGGTTTCTCCCACTGCCCACAGACCGCAGGGCTAAAATGAATAGCCTCCCGTACGCTGGCAGTGAGGGCACTCTCCTCAGAGAGCGGGGCTCTGTTTGTTTTTGTTTCATTTAAAAGGATGAGAGTATAATGCATGTGCTGTACAGTAAGCATGACTCTACATGATATAGCAGTAACTCAGAGCAAATAAACCGAGGCAGCAGGCATATTGGTGTAATAATAGTACTCCCTGCCATATAACATGTGGGCTAATGGAGATCCATGGCTTTGCAGCGAAAGCATGTGGTTTGGAGTTCAGTTTTAAGAGCTCAGTCTCAGTGGAGCAGTGCTGTGGAATCATTTAGTGCAGTGTGAGCTCTGGATCTGCTTCAACCACACAATTATAATGACGCTTGAAAGACAAAGCCGGACTAAATCTGTCACTTTTTCCATTCTGAGTTTCATTCATCTTTTTTTTTTGAATCTGTAAAGCAATTTGGCCATATATTCTAATGAATTTTGATTGAATTGTCAGTCATAATAATAAACAGGTTATATTTTTATAAAAAAGCATCAAAATTCACAGAAACTTTTTGTGACTAAGATAACTTCAGTCACTAAGATTTTCTACTTTTTTCAAAAGAAGTCTCTTTTGCTCATAGAAGCTGCATTTATTTCATTAAAAATACAGTAAAAAGTAATATTGTGAAATATTATTTCACTTTTAAATATTTTCTATTTTGATATATTTTAGAATGTAATTTATTCCTGTGATGCAAAGCTGAATTTTCATCATCATTACTCCAGTCTTCAGTGTCACATGATCCTTCAGAAATCATTCTAATATGCTGATTTGGTGCTCAAGAAAAAAATATAATTTTGTTGTTATTATCAATGTTGTAAATAGTTGTGCTGCTTAGTATTTTTGGAATCCATGATACATGTTTTCAGGATTCTTTGATAAATAGAAAGTCTTTACTGTCACTTTTGATCAATTTAATGTGTCCTTGCTGCATAAAAATTTTAATTTATTTAAAACAACAACAAAAACTTACATTTTGTGTTTTGTGCACAAAAAAAAAAAGGTAACACTGTATTTTAAGGTGTCCTTGTTTCACGTTACATGTACTTACTATTATAATAACAATAGATTATATTAAGTATAGTACCATATAGTAAGTACATGTATTTAATACTCAGTACATAAATGTGTAATTACACTGTAGCAAGGAAATCTTAAAATAAACCAACCATCCTAAGATGGTTTGCTGATTTGCTGCTCTCACAGGGTGGTCTGTTGACTGGTTTTAGAAGACTCAGCTAAACACCAGCATGGCCAGGCTGGGAGACTTTAAACCAGCAAACTCTGCCTTAAAACTTAGTGGAGAAAATGAAAGTATCATGGTGGGAGTAGAAATCCTTTGACTTGTTTTGATGTGTTTTATCACAGGAAAACCTTGAGACTGAGAGAGCCAGTGCTCAGACAGAACCTGTATCTCCAGAACCTAGTGTAGCAGGTATGTGTTTATTAATCTTGAGTTTTCATGCAATTCTGTTTTAGACAAAAGCCTACTGACAGACTGAGCTAAAACAAGACTGCATACTCAACTATGCCCTGCAGTCTCTTTTGTTGAGCCGTCCTACTGCATCATTTTTCCTAATAAACATTACATCATAATGACCATTAAATCATCTTGTTATAACCCTTTACAATTCTCCAGATGTGAAGTGGCCTTTTGAATTGTGTATCACCACCATCTAGTGGTTCACCACTGAAGCACTTTTTCCTGTTTAACTCCTTTTGGCTGATGAAAAACTGTTAGCCCATGTGTGATGTGCAGTTTCTTTTGATTGTATAGACAAGAACTCAAGTAAACAAGATAAATCAGTAATTCTGCCGTCTCAAAGAAAAATGATTTTCCAACCACTCATAAGCACAATTTGTCAGTAAGCAAGATTACAATCTTCAATCTACAAAGGTCAATCTGCTCAGACCAGAATGCTTTTCACTGAAAGTAACAAAGCAGAATTCTCTCTTTCTTTTTTAAAGGAATTAAATTTTTTCCCAAGGTGATTGCAAAAAGGTTTGTGGTGAAGCAGACTACCTATCACTGATTTCTTGTTTTCTCTTTTGGCTTTCAGAGCTCAAAGAAGAACGGAGACTCATTCAGAGGGAACTGAACGAACAGAGTTTAATAACCAACAACACAAATAATCAGAGTACCAGAAACCCACACATCCACATAAGGTCAGATCAGCTTTCTAGAATAAGTCTTTGTATCTGTCTTGAGAAAAATGCAAAGTCATGTAGCTGATCCAATGCACTTTTGGAATGTGTGTGTGTGTGTACATTTAAAAATGTATGTCTAGGCTATATATATATATTTTTTATTTTATAGGGAGACATGCAAACCTGCTCTCTCTGCAAATGATTTGGAAGGACCGAAACCATTAAACTCAACAGTTTCCTATTTGAAACCTTGTCCACCCAGAGACCTAAACCACATCAGGAGTGATCCGCCACTAATGAGCTCCTCAAGTGCTCAATCCACGATCCCTATGTCTGCTTTGGAACAAGGGGACAAAGAGTGCAAGTACAGAGCAAATTCACTAAGGGCTTCAACCTTCAGACTAGTTCCAGCAGCCTCAGTCAAAGCATCCGGTTCTGTGAAAGACTTATTCCTAAAGATGGAGGTGACTAAAAATAGTGACCTAGTCTGTTTCCAGCCCGTTCCTCCTGCAGTGCAGAGAACAGCCAGCAGGGGACAGAGGGGGAGCAGACATCTATGTCTTCCTCAGTCTGACCGACTGCTCAGTTCTCTGTGAGAATCACTGTATGCTGCTCTTCACTGTCACTGTCAGACATTTAAACTGTTCAATGCACATAGGAAAAAACCCACAGCGATAAAACACAAACCACAATCTGATCTTTAAAATAAACTTTATTTACCATTTCAAATTGAACAGTTTACAGCTGACACGACTAAGACAATTTCAATGCTGTTTGGCCCTAAAATTGAAAAGACACATGGTTAGATACTGTATGTTTGATAAAGTACTGAGCTCATGTCATTGTGCTTGTCATTCTACTTCAGTTTTATATTGCCATGAGCACTGAAGTACACACACTATTGTAAAGACATCGCTTCTTTTAGAATGCAGGACATGGGAGAGAAAGGTTTTATTTTATGCATTATTTTCTGCTGCTTTCAAACATGTTTTTAAAGTGTAGTAACAACATGAAAATACATGATACTGTTGACATTAACCAAAATAATTCACAGTTTCAACTGAGATATGCTGATTCTGTTTATAGATGCAGGACATGGGAGAGAAAGGTTTTATTTTATGCATTATTTTCTGCTGCTTTCAAACATATTTTTAAAGTGTCGTAACAACATGAAAATACATGATACTGTTGACATTAACCAAAATAATTCACAGTTTCAACTGAGATATGCTGATTCTGTTTATAGTTTTAATTAATACAGCAATAAACCTGTGCTCAATGGATATTTCCATCTTGGACCTAGAGGTATTTGTGTTCGTATTTTCCACCAAATTCTAATATTTCTGTTTTAAGGTGTATGCCATCACAATTAAATTTACACTAAGAAATATCCAGGCCAAATTAGGAGCAAAGTCCATTTAAATTTCTTAATATACCCAAATAAATTCCATTATTCAATTTTGATCGTTTTAAATGCATTTCAAAAATATTCAAAGTGTTAAAACATTCTTTCCAGGTAATCAAATGTGCTTTCTCCGTTTCCTTAACATTGTGCATAATACATGAAACTGGATCACAGGTCGACAGTAATGTTCTTAAAGGGGTTGCAGCACTACAAATACACTTGTGTACAATACTGAGATGAAGATATAACATTGTTGGCTTTAGACTGTGTCCTTCTTCATCAATAAACGATTTCTGTTTGACCAGATGCTGATGTAAAGAGCAGTTTCAGCAAAAAGCCTTAGTTTGGCAATGAGTTTGAGATCAGCTGGCTTGAGGAGGTTTAGGGGGCGAAAAAATGTAGTGTCACTGAACATAGCTAAAAATGATTACAACTGATGGTAAAATACAGTTTTAGTACTATAAAAATAAAAAGGAAAAATCTCTTACAAAGGTAGATTCTGCTTGTTAAATGGCAAAAACGGATAATTACATACTGATTAAAATTACGACATCAATAGTGACACTAACATGAACTAGGTTTGACTCAGCAGTTGAACGTCCACTACACAGAACACTCTGTACACATAACATTAGCTACGTTACAATAAGAAATAAAGTAAAAACAACTACAAATAAACCCCACTACAGCAACCCCCCCTGATAAAAACAGAAAACACAAACATACACATCAGTTGAGTTTTTGTCTTTTTTTACATTACTGTACAACGGAGAGAGGTGGGGAACAGTGCAAGAACGGCACTGATGCATAACAAGTCTATTGTTAAAAAGAGTTTGCATGTCAAGGTCAAAATCCAGGTTTGTTCACATCGCAGTACCTAGAGACAGACACAAGGTCTTCATGCCACGTTCAAGGTCTGAGGACCACACATCAGAAAATTGAGAGGGCTTCAATCTTGTGCATTCACATTTCTGACAGCGATTAATCATACTGTAGCTACTGCGCACGTAGCCAGCTAAAGTGAACCAGTAAATAAAAGTGCTGTTAGTCTCACGTCACCTAAACTGCTGCTCTCATCTACTGCACTAATTGTCTAACAGAGGAAAAGCTAGAGTTTGTGACCTGCATGTACGGTTGTGCTAAGACCAATGAACCTCTAACTACTCCCCTGAGTGTCCGATACCTCCTGTTAGGCAGCAGGGTTACTTTAATTCTTCTCTCTTTTTTCCTTACTTCTTAAAGTTAGATTGTTTTGTATATTTTTGGATAAAATGTTAAACATATATATATATATATCATACCTTCATGCAAATATTAATAAAATGTACAAATAGCAATGACGTAGACTATTATGCCATTAGGTTTTTGAATACTGACTTTATCTGTGACCTGCTCCATCATTTTGAGTCATTTTGGCCCAGAAAGAGTTTTATTCAGAGAAACATCTCAAACAAATATAAAAAAAACTTTCAAAAACATAATTGTTTATGATCCGTTGCGGAAATCTAATTAAATGGTGCTGTCATAAAAACTTGTGAGAAAATGGCATCTAAATTCCAAACAATTCTCAGACATTTTTGATAGAATCTGGAGATTTATTTAAGCTTACTTTAAATAAGACATCAATTACATGTGTTTACAGTGCATATATTTACGATTTTACTAATATGCTCTTCTCTAAGCTTTTTTTTAGCAATGGACACAATGACTTTCCTGAGGTAAAGGTAACGTCACGTAATGTTGTTCACAAGCTGTTTCATTCACGTCTTTCTGCAACTGAAACACGATTACATGAGAGATGACAAATTTAGTTGTACTGCATCTTTCAAAATACCTTCTGATGTTCATTTGTTTTTTTAGTGCTATAATTAGTAGTAAAGAAAAAGAGATGATCTGTTCGCTCGCGCTCCATGCGGCCTTTAAACTGAGGCAGCTTTAGCGATCAGTAGCTGGGTTTCTATCCAAAGCTGCGAATTTAACTTGTGCGCAAAATTGAAATATAGCATAAAACATTTGCGAACAAGCACCGTTTCCATCTAACGAGTCAAAGAGAACAAAACAGTCACTTCCTGATATAAATCACTAAGAAAAGTAGGAGAAGCTACTGAATATAATAATTTTCATATATAATAAATTACTTGCGCCTCAGAGCGAGCAGACGAGACACAATGAATGCGGTCATTGCTTTCGGAGGCGGATGCTGCTGTTTGGGAACGCAGTCGTGTAAGACATTTCTGGTAGGCAATTATACAGAAATACTTTGATGACAGACTTTGCTCGGGCATTTCCGAATGACCACAACGACATTTCAGATGCTGTGGAATGATATCGGTCCACTGGTTAGTCAGGATTTGCCGTCCCATAGCGCAAAGTCACATGACTTTTTTGATGCGCTTGGAGGAATTTATTCGCAAAATGCATTTCCATCTCCCATTCTTCACATTAACCCTTTTTCGCACAAGTCAAAAACAACCTCAAGCGAGCGTAAAAACTTTTTTGCGAATTAAGGGGTTTTTATTCGAAATTTGGCGTTTCCATCACTCGTTTCTCATGCGATACTTCAAAATGCGCATTAAAATAGGGCGATGGAAACATAACTTATGACATCAAAATGACATGTTCGAATTTCATAATTAAATTAAGCTAATTTGAAAGCTGAGACTTTGTATTATCAAACTTCGTATTATCAAAACGAATGCAACAAAGCATTTCTTTGCCTCATTCCGACTCAAAATGAAGGAGCACGTCACATATTGCATTTCTCCTCGCACAACACAGGAGAGAAATACCAAATAAACTATTTTGTCTTGACTATATACAGAGATTCAATGTTTAATCAGAAGTCTCAATACGTGATGCGTCAGCACATTAGCAGCTGCATAGCCAGACTCCCTGTTAAAAGGCGTCAGGCGACATCCCAGACAAATTCACAGTGTAACCAGGACTCTTCATCCAAGTATATGTTCCACTACAACCGTATACATCATAAGTAAAGGGGCCTTGTTGAAACATCACTGAAATTATATGATATGCGGCATCTAGCCATACCAACAATATGACCAAAATTCTCCATACCAGTATATCTCCTCTCTACAAAACCAGAACGAAACAGAATGCACCACATTACCATAAAATGCTGTGGTTTCTATTGTAAAAATTGGATAGTTTGACCTTTTATTTGTCTAGCAAGTCTATTTAATGTTGTTTTAAAATACTAGGCCAAAAAAGCTGACTTCCCCAACGATTTCACTAACTAACCACAGTGATTTTTGACTGATGCTACGTTTACTTCTGGTCATTCCACATGCAACCTTGAGTTACCTCTTTTTTCAGTGTTCGATGACACAACCGTTCAGCTCAGCACAGCCAGATGCCTTTAAATGACACATACACACCAGTTCAAGTCTCTTAACACACACAGACAACAAAAAATACACACAAACATACCAACTAAATCAGAACACAAAGGCCTGTGCACATGTTTTTGGTAACATGCCTCTTTTTCCGTGTAGAGCGGGGTTAGTGTGCATACTACAGTACTGAATCTAATGAGGAACTAGCTGCTTCTTTTATCGCACACATGCTCCCCTCGCTCAGGAGATGCCTCGGCTCGAGATGCCCGGAAGACTACACAGATTTGGCATTTCATGTGGAAGTTCCTACATGAAAACCCCTCTCCTTCATGTCAAACACTCAACATCAGCAATAAATCATCTCAAGGTGTTGGAAAATGTTTTGCAAAAAACAACCCTGTTTGTAACCCTGAGAATGGGCTTGAGAAGTTATATGCCTCGGTCCAGATACCTCAGTCAGTAAGAGCTTAAGACCAAATATCCTTTGTTTTGTATTTGTGCTCTCACTTAAATGGAAATCAAGTTGATATTCTCTTGGCCTATGCTTATTTATCGGTATCAGCCAGTCTACTTGGCCAGTTAACAAAAGTGTTAGCTCCAAAATTGACTGGAAATCTAGTCAATGGATAATAGATGTTCTGTTTTGTAGTTTTAGGTGGATTTTGAGTTATTATGGTGTTAAAAGGTCATTTAACATGCATTATATCATGTACTGGCATTACACTGACCATCAGCCACCCTGCTCTCAGACACCAACATTGGCCATTGAAAACCCCATATTGGCTTGAGAATGAGATGGTCCCCAAACAAGAAAATGGGTACAAAACAGAAACTGAAAATAACACTCCATTTAACAGTGCCATTACAACATTACCACAAAGAATATTTGGTCTTCAGCTATTAAACCTGACCAGCACTGCCGCCACTATACATACGCCAAGTCCAACTGTAGCTTCTGCTGCCGCTACAGTCACATTTCCAGACTACTCAACACAGAGTGAAAATATTGTACAATGCGCTATATACACACTGCGTGTATGCAAACACCTCTTGTATATGAACATGTCTTTTTTCTTGTCTTTAAAAAAAAAATAAACTGCAGTATTAAATTAAGTGAACAAAAAGAAAAAGGTTTTGGATGACAACCAATTTCTCTAGAGGTTAGATTTCATAAAGCCCTTACAATATGTAAAGGTCTCCAGCGAGAGTGGCCTGTCCCGCAGTGTGGGAATGGGAACCGTCCTGGGGGGAGGGTGGGGAGGGGCTCCTCTATGCGCTTGGTGAGGGGTTTAATGTGGAGCCGTTGCTTCCTGGGATGGTCAAACCGATCTCATCCTCTTTCTCCTTGAGTTTCTCTTTACCCTCATCCTTCAGGTCTTCTTTGAGAGGGCACACCTCCACTGACTCAGGGCCTGTAGTGGCGTATCGGCCCTTGCGGTGCTCCTGGAGAGCCGGGCCCCAGTCTGGGTCAGGCTTCACGGAGTTCTTCAAACGCTGCAGAGGTAAGAGTCGATTTATCAACTGTTTTAATGTAGGATTGACATATTTTAAAGCTAAAACTAGATCATTTTTCAGGAAAATAATAGTTGTTACCATGATTAACTTTTTTTCTTAAGGCATATTTACACCAAGAACAAAACGTAAAAAGCAGACCAGATATTCAATGGCATGAACAAAGAGGAAATTTACTCCAATACTATAGGTGGCGCAATGCACTGGCTGCTCCGACATTTTCCAAATTAGTACAGAAAATAATGTTATGTCTGTGCAAAACATCCAGAATAAACAAAACATTAAAGATGAAGTAATAATGAAGTCATGCTGCATCGGAAGATGGTACAATACATTAAAACAACTGCGGAAGCTAGTTTTAAAGGGATAGTTTTTTTTCAAAAATGAAAATTCTGAGCTTTCTGACCCTGCATAGACAGCAACGCAACTACCACGTTCAAAGGCCCAGAAAGGTAGTAAGGAAATTGTTAAAATAGTGCATGTGACATCAGTGGTTTAACCGTAATTTTACGAAGCTAAGAGAATAATTTTTGTGGACAAAGAAAACCCAAATAACGACTTTATTCAACAATTTCTTCTTTTCCCGTGTAAGTCCCTGATGCACGTACCACGACGGATGCGTGTGATGCCGCTGACGCAGGAGCTGGCGTTCTGACATAGAACGTCCATCTCTCTTAGTTCATCGTCTGTATATCCTAGTTCAAATAAGTAAGGCTGGGCAAAAAATTGCAAGTCATCCTCTCTATCGAAATCTTCAGACATGTTTACGAAGACTGTTTTATGTACAGCGTGCGTCATCGTCTGCTTGTAAACGAGGTGCTGCACATCCCGGTTCTACATCAGAACGCTGGTTCCTGTGTCAGCAGCATCACACGCATGCATCGTGGTACTCGCCTGATCGCACAGCGGAGACTGACAGGAAAGAGAAAAAATGTTGAATAAAGTCGTTATTTTTGTTTTCTTTGTGTGCAAAAATGATTCTTAACGATGTCCTTACTGCCTTTCTGGGCCTTGAACATGTCAGTTACATTGCTGTCTATGCCAGGTCAGAAAGTTCTCGGATTTCATCAAAAATATCTTCATTTGTGTTCCGAAGATGAACGCAGGTCTTACGTGTTTGGAACGACATGAGGGTGAGTAATTAATGACAGAATTTTCATTTTTGGGTGAACTATCCCTTTAAGGTGCCGATGACAGCTCTTTAAGCAGAACACATCTTACCTCTAAAAATGTGGATCCTTCAGACACAGCTATCTTGAACAGAGCATAGATAGGTATACAGATGACTGAAGACAAAGCCATGAGAAACCCAATGACCAATGACCAGCTGGGGTACACATAGTCATTGTAGGTAATGGGCTTGTACTGTATCACGGTGAAAATCAGAATAAACTGTGAAGAGACAGAGACCAAAAAAAGGATTCGATTGAGTGATATGGAGAAACCTGATTTAGGGGAGAAAAACTGAATCAGAAAAACCTAAAACAGGCTGTCACTCACAGTAATAATGAAAGGCGACACAAATCTCCAGCAGATCCTGAAGAAGACTGGAGGAGGGAAGCCTAGCATCATCTCCACATCTTTAAAATAGTTCTTGTGGCCTAGGTGGGAACACAACATTGAAATGAACACCTCAGTGTACATCCAGCTACTCTGGCCTTTAAATAGAGCATGTAGAAAGTGACTTATTTGAGGACTCACCATAGACATACATTATACAGATGCACATAATGCAAGAGATGATGACCAGAGAGAAACTGGCAGCGTAGTTGTCCATAAGCAGCAACCAGTATATTCCTGCCTAAATCATACGCAGCATAATAGATCAAGTCAATCCATGGATTAAGGATGTGTGTCTTTTTTTGTTTGCTCGAGTGTGTTTTTGTTACTCACCCGTGTGGTCAGCGGCACTCCCAGGAGGAATCCTATTACAGCGACTCCCAGTGTGACATAGGTCTTATTTTTGATAATCCAGTCAGTTCCAATCTCATCTACTACAGCCGTCACCAAAGTCTCCAGTAGACAGAACTACAACAGTGAACAGAAAAAAAAAATGTATATCACTTTTTTCATGAACTGCTAGTTAAACAGGACATTTACTAAAATAAATACTAGTTCTGGTAAAGCAAGTAAGGTGAAATTTGTAGGTAAAAATGTAAAATAAATACATAAAAATATACATAAAAGGAGAAGAGGAAAGGTTTTGAAGAGATAAGTAATTTGAAATGTACTATAAACAGATGAAAAAAGAAAAGAACACATTTATAAAACAGGGCATTTCTGTATGCAGATATTATAAAGAAGTCATTGTTGTTTGGATTGTGAATGCTTAACGTTTAGTTGCTGGGAGATTTTCATACTTTAATCTTAAAATCCTTAAAAAGTATAAGACCAAAAATAGACAAAATTTTGAAATTATCATATTCTTATTCATTCCAAAACTGTACACAAAATGTATTGTACCCCATATAAGCGATACTTGATGAAACTCTCATCAAATCCTAATTGCAGTCTGTGTAACAATAGCTCTAAAGGTACTTTTTTGCATATGTTTTGGGACTGTTCAGTTATATCCAATTTTTGGAAACATGTAGTTCAAGTATTAAAACATATCACAAAGTTGCATTTTGACCTTGATCCTTGTCTTATGTTGTTAAATGATGATTCTTCCTACAACTTTACATTAGTTCAGAGAAGATTGTTAATGTCTGGTTTCACTGCTGCTAAAAAAACAATTACACAGCAATGGTTCACTCCTGACATGGATCTTAGAAGATTCTGGCTGCTGTCTTTTCATTATATTGTTTGTTTAGAACGCAGCACTGCAAGGATTAATGGGGCTAGAATACAAACTGTCACTTATTGGAGTAGTATAGCCCAAGCTCTAAAAGAATTGTTTTAAATTGATGATGCATTATTCTGTGTGGTAATTTGCTGCCGGGGTTTATTTGTATGTTTCTTTTAAGTTACCCTGAAATATTAATTACTTGCTGTACTTGTGTCCTTTGTGCGTTTTGTTCTTTTTCTTTTTTTTTCTTGGTATTTATGCTGTCATCCAACATTTGTAATGTTATTATTAAAAATAATAATAATAATAAATTTTTTTTTTGAAATTATCTAAATTATAGTTTGAATAGAGTCCTATAAGTGGTCCAGGCTGAATTTCACAACTGATCAAATGCTTGGTGTCAGTAAGACAGTTTATTTATTTATTTTTTTCATTTATTTACATTTATTTTATTTTTTTAAATTGTAATAATATTTCACCACATTCCTAGTTTTACTACATTTTGTTTTATAAATGCAGCTTTGGTGGGCATTAGAGAATCCTTTAAAAAAAACTTTTTAAAAACCTAACCAATTCCAAACTTTTGATCTGTACTGTAATTGCAAAAAAACTGTGGTAAAGAAAAGAAGGACAAATAAAAATACCTGAGTACCAAGGCCCAATAAAATGAGCATAAAGAAGAACAGCAGGGACCAGAGTGGTGATATGGGCAGCAATGTTAGGGCCTCCGGGTAGGCCACAAATGCCAGGCCTGGCCCATGATCGGCCACCTCTGACACATCCACCCCCAGATGATTAGCCATGAATCCCAGGATGGAGAAAATAACAAAGCCAGCATACACGCTGGTACCACAGTTTGTTACACTGATGATGATACTGTCTCTGTTTGAAAACAGACAAATACATTTTATAATTATTAGTAAGTCTGCAGTCATATCAGAATTTGAACTGAAATTCTTTCATTCCTTCCTTGATTTCACATAATACAAGTTAGAAGTTCTATGCATTTATCAGTACCAGCCACATGGGGGTGCCACAGTATTCTGTTTTCATTCATTCAGTATTATTATGTATGCAAGTCATCAAGCACTCACCACACTCAAATACACAATACTTAAAGTCTACGTGTTTTAAAATGACAGAGAAGCAGAAAAAAATAAAGGGATAAAATGTTTATTACCTAAAACAGTTATTGTGGAACTTGTTATATGATGCCATGGTGATAAGCCCACCCCAGGCGCAGCCCAGTGAATAGAAAATCTGAGAGGCAGCATCCCCCCATACCTGCAGAACACAAAATATGTTATTATAAACATAATATCAGTGATCACTTCAGTGATCACAGTACATAATGTACTGACCTTGGCATCTAGAATTTTCTCCCACTGAGGGGTCAAATAGTATTTGATACCACTGACGGCTCCTTCCAGAGTGATTCCTCTGATGAAGAGAATGGTCAGCACCACATAAGGGAAGGTTGCTGTGAAATACACCACCTGATGAAAGACATAATATTAAAACTCAATTAAAAAAAAACACACATGTAGGTATGGCAAGCAGTGCTATTTCAGTGTTATATTATTTTGAATAAGCTTTTATTTTTACATTTTTAGTTATTTTAATATCAGATTCTATACAGCTTTCACTTTTCTCACTTAAGTTTATTATTTCTTTCTTTATTTTTTCCAGCTAGTTGCCAAAGTTTTTAATCTAATATTCACATTTTAATATTATGTCACAGGAATGGATGTTCAACTCACCTTGCCTGATGACTTGACTCCTCGAATAAGACAGAGGAACACAACTACCCATGATACAGCTAGACAGCCCAGGATAGGTAGACGCACCTCCCCGAAGTCCCCAATACCATCAGAGACATTCAGCACATAGTTCCTGAGAGGGCAAAAGCCAGTAAAAGAGGGGTGAGAGACTGCAGGATGTAATACAAAGCATAAACAATTCACTCATCAAATTTATCATCCTGATCTAAGTATTTATTATTATTAATATTTTGTCAGAGCTTGCCTTTAGGTTAAACACATTAGAGCACAGTTCCATCAAAAACAACCTCATCCACACAATGAATGAGTTTACAGAAGGCAAGAACAAGAAGGTCTTTCATACCACGGGGACAACACAGTCCAGAGGGCACAAAGCATTTATAAAGATGTTAAACGGTCCGCAAACATCTCATGGTCAAAACCTTGTATTCTCTGACCACAGGCAGTAAAGTGAAGCATTCATTCCAAACCACATACAATCACAATCACACTCTTGGAAAATCAAAACATTCTGTGCCTTCTTTCTTTCCCATTGTCTTATGTCATCCTACATAGTGTTCAAAGATAATTCAACAAACACATCTGTCAAGTCCAATGCACAAAGATCCAAACATCAAGACAAAATGCAAGACTCCTGCAAACATGTATTAATTACCAGCTTTCAACTATCAATCTGTCATGAATTTTCCGAACTGATGAATAATGGATTGACTATATAATTATCTTGAGATTCAACTCTCTGGATCTTTTCTTGCTAGCATTTATATTTGTGTATAATAAACATATACGGATTTCAGTGACGCTTATTTTTTGTCTTGTTAATTTATTAAAAAATACATAAAAAAATTTAATTTATGTATTAAAATTAATTTAAATATTTTTGGGAGGCATGCCAGGCTGATACAACTGTCTTGTCAACAAAAGAAACAAATTAATTATTATTTATTATACTACTTATTATGTCTTAAGAAAATGATATATTAACAACTACTGTCCATTTAAAGTTACGTGGTCCAATCAACATGCAGAAAAACTGGAAATTACATCATAGAGAGGACCTGCTCAATAAGTCTCTTAAAAATCTTTTAAAATATCCAAGAATTCTTTTTAGACAAGGCAATGTTATTTTAGGTTTTGAAATGTCATACAAAAACTATAATTCATTTTATTTTATTAATGATTCATAATATAAAAAAAAAACATTTTACCTTTAGACAATTTTTATATTTAAATAATTATAATTACTACAGTAAGATACATAGATGAATCGACCTACAAAGGTGTGCATTTACCTCCAGTACTCTTCACTAGGACTGGTCCTTTTGGTGCGGTTGACTATCTCAGTCACCCCTGACACGACAGCAGACACATTGGCGAAGGTGGCGTTAGCTCGTGGAGTGCCCACCACTCCAGCGCAGTCAGGGGTGTTCCAGGGGTTGTTACAGTACGTCCAGGGCAGCAGGTTTGTCATGGACATGAAGAAGTAATAAAATGCAATGCAAATCACCACATTGTAGTAAATCCCAATATAGGTCGAGACCACCATCATTCCATAGCCCACACCTTGAAGGAAAGAGAACAACCAAATGACAATTTGGTTAATGGATATTTAGTTTTGAAAACCCAGAAAGCAATAGACTCATCTGAGAAACCTGTGATGTAACATCAAAAATAACCAACAACAACAGTGAACACAAAAACGTATATTGGGATTGCATGACATGGTAAATAAATCTAGATGAAATCGTATTATTTTGAAAAATACTGAAATATTGCTTTTCAACACAATAAAGCATTTAATCATATTCTGCATTTCCCAATTTCAACAGTATGTGCAAAACATACCAACCAGTAGGTGGTGTCGGTTTTCATGAATTAAACATTATCTGGTGGCAGTAGAAATACTGAAACCCACGAAACTAAAACTAAACTAAACTAAACTAAATTAATTGAGTGAGTGAGTGGCTGAAATGACTGAAGGAAAAGCTGGCTTTGGAAAAACAATGTTTTTTTCTGTTTATCTTCTGTTTATCCTCATTCAAAATATTCACAAAAAAATGTATTAATTACATTAAATAAAGTTAAAAAAAACTAAAAAAAAACGTTTTTTTAAAATTGTGAAATTAGCTTTTTGTCTTCAGAAAATGTTTGCCACAATGACTAAAAATTTAACTGATATCTATTATTAAAGTAAAAATGTTTTGAAGAAATTATGACTCATGATGAATGCATTTAGCATTCACATGGCACATTTTTAAACCAAACTCAGACCACCTCCTGATTTTGTGAGGAGTGTTTAGATATTGCAAGCCACCCTGAGGTGAAGAAAACACTGTTAAAAGTGTATGTTTAAAGATAATTACTAGTTTAACATGTAAAACAGGTCATGCCATACATTAAAGGGCAAACCAACCCACATAGATTAATCCATGACTTTTCAGTTTTCATTTAAATATTTTTTGTTCTCACACCTCCTTTAACGGCCTCATGCTCACCTTTAAACATGGGGCTGACCTTCCAGACTCCCAAGCACCCGAGGGAGGTGAACTGCCCAAAAGAGAGCTCCAGGAAGAACAGAGGGATGCCACAAAACACCAGCATGATGAAGTATGGGAACATGAAGGCACCTGTGATACACAAATGCCCACAGAGTTACAGAACCATTTTATCCTGACACATTAGTCTTCTAGCTAAAGACAGACACGTAGGTGTTCTTATTTACATAAATAGTAGGAAACAAAAGTAGTTTAAAAATGACACCAAGTATAGCCATGGTCTATTTTCAATTATAGTGTTCCCTAATGCTTACGCACATAAGCAAGTAAACACCTGATGATACACAACCGATCTAATTTGATTGGGCGAGCTGCATTTCAACTGCATACTGGAATGTAATGTGGATTCCTTGCTTTGGGTGTTTTTAAGACAAGGGCGGAGTACGGCCCTGGGCAATGGGGTTGATGTATCAGGGGCCTCTGAGTGCCAGGGGCCTCAAACTGAGGGGCCCACAGTAGCCCAACATCAAGGAACAAGGCACTTCATTCCGATACAGATAGGTGAACATTGCTTGAATAATAATATGGATCTAATAAAATGCAATGAATGATCGAAGATGCATACAAATAGTTAAAAAAAAGCTGCTGGTGCCCTGTGGCCTAACAGGACCATAATCCATCCTTGTTTAAAGAGCCTGGAGTTCAGTTACTTATCTGAATTCTGGGCTAATTCAGGGTATGGCTTCCGAATCCGATAAGAGGCAGCTCTAGGAATATGAGATCATGGGGCAGAGGTTTCCGGGCCAGGTCATTGGGGACCTGCTTCTAGAGACCCTTGCTTACTCTAGCCTGGTCTATTTTAAGTGAGGTGTGTTATGAGACTTGATACCAAACGAGTACCCTTTTAAGGGAGCAAAGAATTTGGAAAGGACCCAGTGGTATGACTTACAAAAACAAAAACCTAAATACCATCAATTTTACTTTCGATTACATCCATAGACTTTCAGACTTACATGAAAAACAATTAACTTATTCTATTTTAGGAATCTAGCAAGAAATTATAAAATGCTAAACCGTGCAGGAAAGGCACAGAAAGAAAGACCAGATAGATCATGGGAAAAGAAGAATAAAGTAAAAAATGGTCACCTCCTCCATTCCTGTAGCAGAGGTAAGGAAACCTCCAGACGTTTCCCAGCCCCACTGCGTAGCCAACACTGGTGAGGACAAACTCAATCTGGTTGCCCCAGTTTCCCCTTCTGGAGTTTTCATCTTTCTTTACTGGCTCTCCTGGAACTGCTCCATTCTGAAACAGACATGCGTACGAATGAAATGAAAATGAAAATCGCTCTCATGAGTCAGAAGTAAACAAATTTTGTTTACAATAAGCACTCACAAAACCTTAATTCAATCAACATTAAGATTCCAGGTTAATATTTATGAATGTATGTGAAAGTATATTTTAGATGCTGTGACTGATTGTGGTTTTCTTTTTTAAAATCATCTTTTGGACCTCCCTAAATTTGCTTAAAATGGTCCGGAAAACAGCATTTTTGCATTATGTGGTCATCCAAGTAATTAAAAAATGCAAACAAATTCTTATAAAACGGTTTCAGGTTAACTTTAGCATGACACAACTCAACTGCATTGACAAAACAAAACTGAAACAATAATGTTAATGCCACGGTGAAGTGATACTGCTCATGCCTCCAACATATGGAGCTCCCATGATGATGCAAGTTTGAGTTTGGGTTGTCAATTCATAACTCCAGTCCCATCACTTCCTATAGCTCTCTACTAATAAAAATGTGTTACAAGAAGACACCTACAAGAAAGCAAGAAGTTAGTCACATGTCAGAAAGTTTGTGTGAATTTTGTGAAAACTCCTAAATTGCATGCTAGCACTGTGGAGGGCTCAGAGAGTGTGCTGGAGCGCACTTGATGTGAACTGAAATCACCGTCATGTGCACAAGACAAACATTTGGTCTTGTCGGCCTGATTTAAAGTTTACTCTCTCCATCTGTTCTCATCAGATGCTCTTCATGTTGACCTCTAAGGCAAGCTCACGATCTGATCTAAGCACACGCTCTGTCCGCACAGTGAGCATGCTGCGGGAGATGAACATTCAGCACCTATGCTTGCGGTCTTCCCTGCAGCTCTGGCATGAATCCAGGCTGCACTTGATGATTCTAGTGAGCAATTATGCTTTACAAATGCTTAGTTGACAACTAACTATGTTTAGATGTAATTGTAAACTTTGTGTTTCATCATTTTCATCAATATAATTGTCACTTAATTAATTCTGACAATTGTAACTTAACTTTCATCAAGTGTAATTGTCACTTAATTAATGTGAGTTAATAATTGCATATGTAATAATTAAAAAGAATTAGAAACTCTCTAGATGAAGTACCACCGCTGTGATATGCTGACTGCCTAAATATAAAAAGACTATGAGCTGGCTGTATAACTGTGTTGTAGCTGTAATGGTATTCCTGCATTTTTTTATTTAAGGTATTTAAGGTTTGCTTCAGGTTACACAAGGCACTAAACACACACACACACACACACACACACCTATTTAGACTCAATGCAGCATCTGAGTCTGAGCTCCCTGGGCCATTGCTTCCCACAGGATCACACAGACACATGTGCATCAGCAAAATGAACAATAATCCAAAGTTTGCCTTTCAGCCCAAATGAAATATTCATTTTGTTAAGCATTAAACAATGCAACATTTCTTGAACAAGAACACAAAAACCCTAGTGAGCATAGACAACTACCACTTATTCTTGAACCTGCAAACGGTCTAACTGTATAAGTCCACTGAAGCAGAATGAGTAGGGCTGCACGATTATGACAAAAATCATAATTGTCGATTATTCCCTTGAAATTGTAATAGCTATTATTAATTACGATTATCACAATTTACACTGAATGATGTTTATACCATTGTTTGATGCAACTGCATGCTGTATTTTTATATGAAAATAAACAAGCTGAAAACACTTAACTGAAAAACTTTTAGTGCTTTTCTATAGTATTAAGCCTCAAATGTCAACAATACATCGGATTGGTTTCTTCTTTAAATTATAAAAAAAGTAAAAATATAAATGGTATTATAGTGTTATACTAAAACTAAAATTAAAATAATGGG